>NC_056430.1:9832715-9845215 GCF_018296145.1 Oncorhynchus tshawytscha | reverse complement strand
AATAAGAATTCTACACCTGGTAATAATAAGAATTATACACCTGGTAATAATAAGAATTATACACCTGTATATTATATACCTGGTAATAATAAGAATTATACACCTGTATATTATATACCTGGTAATAATAAGAATAACACCTGTATATTATATACCTGTAATAATAAGAATTATACACCTGTATATTATATACCTGGTAATAATAAGAATTATACACCTGCATATTATATATACCTGGTAATAATAAGAATTATACACCTGTATATTATATACCTGGTAATAATAAGAATTATACACCTGTATATTATATACCTGGTAATAATAAGAATTATACACCTGTATATTATATACCTGGTAATAATAAGAATTATACACCTGTAATATTATATTATATACTGGTAATAATAAGAATTATACACCTGTATATTATACACCTACCTGGTAATAATAAGAATTATACACCTGTATATTATATACCTGGTAATAATAAGAATTATACACCTGTATATTATATACCTGGTAATAATAAGAATTATACACCTGTATATTATACACCTGGTAATAATAAGAATTATACACCTGTATATTATATACCTGGTAATAATAAGAATTATACACCTGTATATTATACACCTGGTAATAATAAGAATTATACACCTGTATATTATACACCTGGTAATAATAAGAATTATACACCTGTATATTATATACCTGGTAATAATAAGAATTATACACCTGTATATTATACACCTGGTAATAATAAGAATTATACACCTGTATATTATATACCTGGTAATAATAAGAATTATACACCTGTATATTATATACCTATACACTGGTAATAATAAGAATTATACACCTGAATTATACACCTGTATATTATATACCTGGTAATAATAAGAATTATACACCTGTATATTATATATATTATATACCTGGTAATAATAAGAATTATACACCTGTATATTATATACCTGGTAATAATAAGAATTATACACCTGTATATTATATACCTGGTAATAATAAGAATTATACACCTGTATATTATACACCTGGTAATAATAATAAGAATTATACACCTGTATATTATACACCTGGTAATAATAAGAATTATACACCTGTATATTATACACCTGGTAATAATAAGAATTATACACCTGTATATTATACACCTGGTAATAATAAGAATTATACACCTGTATATTATACACCTGGTAATAATAAGAATTATACACCTGTATATTATACACCTGGTAATAATAAGAATTATACACCTGTATATTATACACCTGGTAATAATAAGAATTATACACCTGTATATTATATACCTGGTAATAATAAGAATTATACACCTGTATATTATATACCTGGTAATAATAAGAATTATACACCTGTATATTATATACCTGGTAATAATAAGAATTATACACCTGTATATTATATACCTGGTAATAATAAGAATTATACACCTGTATATTATATACCTGGTAATAATAAGAATTATACACCTGTATATTATACACCTGGTAATAATAAGAATTATACACCTGTATATTATACACCTGGTAATAATAAGAATTATACACCTGTATATTATATACCTGGTAATAATAAGAATTATACACCTGTATATTATACACCTGGTAATAATAAGAATTATACACCTGTATATTATATACCTGGTAATAATAAGAATTATACACCTGTATATTATATACCTGGTAATAATAAGAATTATACACCTGTATATTATATACCTGGTAATAAATCATACATAGAACAATAAATGATACATAACATTGAGCGGAACAAACGGTTTAACCCACAGTAACAGTACAATGAATACATAGGGAAAATCCCGCTCTGTTCACACCCCTCTTGGCTAGATTTGAAATGTTCCACTCAGGCCTCCCTTCACACCCCTCTTGGCTAGATTTGAAATGTTCCACTCAGGGCCTCCCTTCACACCCCTCTTGGCTAGATTTGAAATGTTCCACTCAGGCCTCCCTTCACACCCCTCTTGGCTAGATTTGAAATGTTCCACTCAGGCCTCCCTTCACACCCCTCTTGGCTAGATTTGAAATGTTCCACTCAGGGCCTCCCTTCACACCCCTCTTGTTGGAGGAGAGGAACCTATTGCAGGTTTAAAGCTTATTTTTTTATTGCAATTCTACACATTTTGCCCACGTCTAATGTGTATTCATGTGATATTTGAGTGACACGAACATCACTACAAAATCTATGGCCTAAAATCCCAAGCTAAAATGTTGTATCTGATACGGGCTAGTTGATCTGGACATTTCCAACAGTAGATATCTCTCTACAGTACCCAATGACCGACATGACAAGAGGACGTGATGATGTAATACCCAATTAACGCACCTTTTTCATTCTATTATTACAACGTACAAGAGTAAGTTGAAAGCCGGTCTGAGTTCCTTAACAAAAAAGAAGTCTGCCAACCCATGTTGAGGGAGGACCACAGTTAAGGAAACACTGGTATATGTGATTTCCCTCTGACCACATAGATTTTTTTTGTTCTTGGTTCAAAGGGGTACCACTTAGGACACACGGTTTCAAATAGTACTGGTTACACTAGGGCCATTTTTAAAAATTTATTTTACTAGGCAAATTCTTATTTTCAATGACGGCCTAGGAACAGTGGGTTAACTGCCTGTTCAGGGGCAGAACGACAGATTTGTACCTTGTCAGCTCGGGGATTCGAACTTGCAACCTTTCAATTACTAGTCCAATGCTCTAACCACTAGGCTACCCTGCCGACATTGTCTATGCTAACTGAGCCACACGGTCAGGACCTCCTTACCTGCCACCAGTCAGTGTTAGTCTTCCTCAGGAGAATAAACCGCTCCCCCTCTCGGATGCAGACCTGTCGTCCATCTGCCCCACGGTATTGATAATCATAGTGTGCCTCCAGAACCACCGTACCACTGGGGACTCCACACACCGTGGGCACGCTCACACTGCTGCTCACACTGGCTCCACTCTCCCTACTGGACACACTGTCCACACTGGTAGTTCTCCCCCTGGTGGAGGCAGAGGGCATGGCGGGTGAGTCCACCGTGGAGCGACTGTAGCTTCCTGACAGCATGGTGGACGTTAGCTCTAACTCGGTCGGCTGGGTCTCAGCGGGGGGTGTTTTGGGTGAGAGGATAGGTGACGAGGGTGATGGTGGGGATGGTACGGACACTGGCGCAGGGCATCGGCAATGACCAGAGTGAGGCCAAAGCCATGCTCTGAAACACAAACAAACAGAACAGAACTGGGTTCGAGTGAAGACTGAATATCTATGGCTTCACGGATCCATCCATCTAATCATCATTTATTAAGCCTAAAACTCAATATAAAGCTCAGCAAATATCACAGATATACACCATTAATTCTCACAAAAAACACTGAGTAGTAATTATTGTATAAAGCAATTGTATAAAAAAAGGGCATTGCCATTTCTTTGCAATCATCCATTTGTTTAATCACTCATGCGTTTAGAGAGAAAAATAAAAACAGTTGAACCGACCAGAAGACAAACACACACACCCCTGCCCTGACCATTCTCCCTTACACAGCCAACAGAACAAGAGGAGTCTACGTCACACAGAGACTGATAGCCAGAGAGGGAATTAAGAGAGGGAAAGAGAGGGAGACACAGAGAGAGAGGGAGAGATAGATAGATCGAGAGGGAGAGCGAGGGAGAGATGTCATCCCTGTGGATGTGCTGCTCTTACACTCTGTCTCCTCACTGCTGAGCCACCATTATCCCTGACTGTGAGAGAGACCACCATTAGCTCTGACTGTGAGAGAGACCACCATTAGCCCTGACTCTGAGAGAGACCACCATTAGCTCTGACTGTGAGAGAGACCACCATTAGAACCTGACTGTGAGAGAGACCACCATTAGAACCTGACTGTGAGACCACCATTAGAACCTGACTGTGAGAGAGACCACCATTTGCTCTGAGAACCTGACTGTGAGAGAGACCACCATTAGAACCTGACTGTGAGAGAGACCACCATTAGAACCTGACTGTGAGAGAGACCACCATTAGAACCTGACTGTGAGAGAGACCACCATTAGAACCTGACTGTGAGAGAGACCACCATTAGAACCTGACTGTGAGAGAGACCACCATTAGAACCTGACTGTGAGAGAGACCACCATTAGCTCTGACTGCTGACTGTGAGAGATCACCATTAGGAGCTCTGAGCTCCTCTACTCTTCAGATATACTCACGTGCAGATGCATGCACACACACACACACACACACACACACACACACACACACACACACACACACACACACACACACACACACACACACACACACACACACACACACACACGCACGCACGCACACACGCACAAACACACACACACACACACACACACACGTGCACGCACGCACGCACGAACACACACACATACACACTCGCACGCACACAGCTCCGTGGTCGTGCCTTCAGACCAGATCAGGCTGGGTTGCAGAGAAAGGAGAAGGGGGAGGAGGGTGGTGGACTCTCTCTCTCTCTGATAATCCACAGCACAGCAGTGTATTAATAAAGCACAATATTCTGTGACCTGACTCAGGCCTTGGAGAATTACCGTAAAACCCTTCATATTGACTTATGCCTTGGAGAATCACCGTAAAACCCTCCATATTGACTCTTGCCTTGGAGAATCACCGTAAAACCCTCCATATTGACTCTTGCCTTGGAGAATTACCGTAAAACCCTCCATACTGACTCATGCCTTGGATAATTACAGTAAAACCCTCCATACTGACTCATGCCTTGGAGAATTACAGTAAAACCCTCCATACGGACTCATGCCTTGGAGAATTACAGTAAAACCCTCCATATTGATTGAAACCTCCAACCACCAAGCAGGCTGGAATCTGAAACAGACTGCTCACTGTACCAGGTTAGGGGTTTATTTACAGGACTAATCCTAATATTGTAGATAAGGAAATGAAGCAGGACAAAGGCCACTACACACCAGTGATATACATCTGTTCTGATAAGACTGACAGACAGACAGACAGGCTGGCTGGCTGGTTGGCTGGCTGGCTGGCTGGCTGGCTGGCTGACTGACTGGCAGACAGACTGACTGACTGTAGACATAGAGCTGCACTATGAATCATATCAGAAAGTGTAACGTCCGTTTTTATAGTTTACTCGTTTTTTTTTCTCCTAATGTGGCCGCCTTCCACAGACAACCCCCATCCCCTGTCACTCAAGCAGCTCAGCTCCGCCTCCTCTCTGTTTGTCACATGCTGTCAACCCATTGGTCCAAACAAGAACAACGTTCCTTTCCACTTTGTTTCTTAATATAAGTCATTCTATTTCTAGGATTCCGACAGTTTCCGTATAAAATGGCAATTTGAAAGTGTGTGTGTGTGTGTGTGTGTGTTCTGTTGTAGTTTACACCTGAACCAGCTGACAAGAGTAAGCACAACAGGTATAGCATGAAAGGTGATGGGATTCCCAATTACCTCACATATCCACAGTCCTTCTGCTACCCTGCATGGATCCACAAACGGAACAAGTCATTAAATTGAACAACTCATTACATGGTACAATTCAGTTTATATCCACACTATAGTGCTGCATCTATCTATTGACTGTGTCTGTCTGTCTGTGTGTCTGTGTGTCTGTGTGTCTGTGTGTCTGTCTGTCTGTCTGTCTGTCTCTCTGTCTGTCTCTCTGTCTGTCTGTGTCTGTCTGTCTGTGCCTGTCTGTCTGTCTGTCTCTGCCTGTCTGTCTGTCTCTGCCTGTCTGTCTGTCTGTCTCTGCCTGTCTGCCTGTCTGTCTGTCTGTCTGTGTGTCTGTCTCTCTGTCTGTCTGTCTGTCTGTGTCTGTCTCTGCCTGTCTGTCTGTGTCTGTCTGTGCCTGTCTGTCTGTCTGTCTGTCTGTCTGTCTGTCTGTCTCTGCCTGTCTGTCTGTCTCTGCCTGTCTGTCTGTCTGTCTCTGCCTGTCTGCCTGTCTGCCTGTCTCTGCCTGTCTGCCTGTCTGTCTGTCTGTGTGTCTGTCTGTCTGTCTGTCTCTCTGTCTGTCTGTGTCTGTGTCTGTCTCTGCCTGTCTGTCTGTCTGTGCCTGTCTGTCTGTCTGTCTGTCTGTCTCTGCCTGTCTGTCTGTCTGTCTGTCTCTGCCTGTATGTCTGTCTCTGCCTGTCTGCCTGTCTGTCTCTGCCTGCCTGTCTGTCTGTCTGTCTACAGTCAGGTAAAAAAAAATGTATTGGCACCCATAATAATCTCTTTCTCTGAGGAATTGTATTCGTGTAAAATAATATATTTTCCCTTTTTTTTTGTTGCTGCAAATAATATAACTCAGTATTTGTATGATTTATTTCATACAGTATTTTTTGCTCATATTTATCAACGGTGCCAATAATTTTGAACCTCTATCTATCTACACTGCCTTCAGAGAGAATTGGTACCCCTTGACCTATTCCAAAAATATTTGTGTTACAGCCTGAATTCAACATTTATTAAATAAGATTGTTTTTCGTCACCAATCTACACACAAAACCCAATAAGGACAAATTGAAAACATGTTTTTAGACATTTTTGCAAATGTATTGTAAATTACATACAGAAATATCTAATTTACATACTGTAAGTATTCACATCCCCGAGTCACCTTTGGCAGTGATTACAGCTGTGAGTCTTTCTGGGTAAGTCTCTAAGAGCTTTCCACACCTGGATTGGACAACATTTGCACATTATTATTTTCTAAATTCTTCATGCTCTGTCACATTGGTTATTGATTATTGCTACACAACTATTTTAAAGTCTTGCCATAGATTTTCAAGTAGATTTAAGTCAAAACTGGAACTTGGCCACTCAGGAACATTCACTGTCTTCTTGGTATGCAACTCAGTAGATATTTAAGGAAGGGAAAGGGGGAGACCTAGTCAGTTGTACAACTGAATGCCTTCAACTGAAATGTGTCGGCATTGTGTTTTTAGGTTATTGTTCTGCTGAAAGGTGAATTCTTCTCCCAGCAGACTGAACCAGATTTTCCTCTATGATTTTGCCTGTGCTCCACTCCATTACGTTTATTTTTTATCCTGAAAAACTCCCCAGTCCTTAATGATTACAAGCACACCCATAACATGATGCAGCCACCTCTATGCCTGGAAATATGGAGAGTGGTACTCACTCGGTCAATTAGGTTAGTATTGTGGAGTAACTACAATGTTGTTGGTCCATCCTTAGTTTTCTCCTATCACAGCCATTAAACTCTGTAACTGTTATAAAGGCACCATTGGCCTGAGCGGTGTCCTTTCTCAGGAAGGATGCCTGTATCTTTGTAGTGACTGGGTGTATTGATACGCCTGTATCTTTATAGTAACTGGGTGTATTGATACGCCTGTATCTTTGTAGTGACTGGGTGTATTGATACGCCTGTATCTTTATAGTGACTGGGTGTATTGATACGCCTGTATCTTTGTAGTGACTGGGTGTATTGATACGCCTGTATCTTTATAGTGACTGGGTGTATTGATACGCCTGTATCTTTATAGTGACTGGGTGTATTGATACACCATCCGCAGTGTAATTAATAACTTCACCATGCTCAAAGGGATATTCAATGTCTGCTGTTTGTTTTGTTTTTTTACCCATCTACCAATCAGAGCCCTTCTTTGTGAGGCACTGGACAACCTCCCTGGTCTTTGTGGTTGAATCTGTGTTTGAAATTCAATGCTCGACTGAGGGACCTTACAGATAATTGTATGTGTGGGGTACAGAGCAGAGTACAGGTAGTCATTCAGAAATCAAGTTAAACACTATTATTGCACACAGAGTGAGTCCACACAGCTTGTTATGTGACTTGTTAAGCATTTATTTTACTTCTGAACTTATTTAGGCTTGCAAAAACAAAGGAGTTGAATACTTAGTGACCCAGGACATTTCAGCTTACATTTTTCTATTCATTTATAACAATTTCAAAAACATAATTCCACTTTGACATTATGGGGTATTGTGTGTAGGCCAGAGACAATAACATCTACATTTAATCCATTTCAAATTCATACTGTAACACAACAATCTACACTACATTACCAAAAGTATGTGGACACCTTCTTGTTGAACATCTCATTCTAAAATCATGGGCAATAATATGGAGTTGGTCCCCCCTTTGCTGCTATAACAGCCGCCACTCTTCTAGGAAGGCTTTCCACTAGATGTTGGAACATTGCTGCAGGGACTTGCTTCCATTCAGCCAACAAGAGCATTAGTGAGATCAGGCGCTGATGTTGGGCGATTAGTCGGCGTTCCAATTCCAAGCGTGCTCGATGGGGTTGAGGTCAGGGTCTGTGCAGACCAGTCAAGTTCTTCCACACTGATCTTGACAAACCATTTCTATATGGACCTCGCTTTGTCCATGGGGGCATTGTCATGCTGAAACAGGAAAAAAGGCCTTCCGAAAACTGTTGGCACAAAGTTGGAAGCACAGACATGTCTAGAATGTCATTGTATTGTAGTGTTAAGATTTCCCTTCACTGGAACTAAGGGGCCCAAACCATGAAAAACAGCCCCAGAACATTATTCCTCCTCCACCAAACTTTACAGTTGGCACTATGCATTCGGGCAGGTAGCGTTCTCCTGGCATCTGCCAGACCCAGATTAGTCAGATGGACTGCCTGATGGTGAAGTGTGATTCATCACTCCAGAGAACGTGTTTCCACTGCTCCAGAGTCCAATGACGGCGAACTTTAAACCACTCCAGCCGATGCTTGGCATTGGGCATGGTGATCTTAGGTTTGTGTGTGGCTGCTTGTCCGTGGAAACTCATTTCATGGAGCTCCCGACAAACAGTTACTGTGCTGATGTTGCTTCCAGAGGCAGTTTGGAACTTGTTAGTGTGCAACCAAAGGAAAGATGATTTTTAACTCGCTACGCGCTTCAGCACTCGGCGGTCCTGCTCTGTGAGCTTGTGTGGCCTACCATTTTGTGGCTGAGCCGTTATTGCTCCTAGACGTTTCCACTTCACAATAACAGCATTTACAGTTGACCTGGGCAGCTCTAGCAGGGCAGAAATTTGGCAAACTAACTTGTTGGAAATGTGGCATCCTATGATGGTGCCACGTTGAAAGTCACTGAGCTTTTCAGTAAGGCCGTTCTAATGACAACATTTTGTCTATGGAGATTGCATGGCTGTGTGCTCGATTTTATACACCTGTCAGCAATGGGTGTGGCTGAAATAGCCTAATCCACTCATTTGAAGGGGTGTACGCACATACACTATACTGTATTTACAAATGTATCTGTCTGTCTATCTGTCTATGAGCCTCTTAACACTTTTTTTTATTACCATATTATATCATATTATTCAAATGTAAACTTGTGTACTTGCTACATCTCAGCCGCTACCTCGACACTCGGCCAACAGTTACTCCCCAGGCAGTGTGGACACAATTGTCTCAGAACTGTCCTAGATGTAGCGTGTGACATAGTAAGAAATAAGCTGTAAAAAAAAAAACGGTTTTATATGGGCTATAATGGAACCAGATTATTTTTCTAATCAGGTCATAGGGTTTTATTTTTAAAAATCCTGGAAAAACTCCTGGCCCTAGGGAGGATGAAAACATTAAAATCCTTTTCCCAGACAAAGAGACAACAACTGCAAATTGGACACAAACGAACAGGACTGAGCTTGCAGTATGCAGGGTTCTAGGAGCTAAATCATACGTTTCCTGAACATGCATTTTTTATGTTCGGGGAACGGAAGATCTGAGAATATAAATGTTGAGGTTGCAGGGAGGTTCTGAGAACGTTTTTCTATGGTTCCCTGAAAGGTTTCCTGTGAGGTTTTATTCACTTTCTGAGAACAGAAATTCTTGTTTAATAGAAGGTAAATACATAACATTCTCAGAACGTTTCAATAAAACTTTTAATAATACTGCTAGCTTAGCATGGGTTAACTGTGAACTTGAAGCACAGATAGGATATTCATTTGCGTAGCCATTAATCATGCAAATACATCATTTTTATTGTGGCACGGGCGTCAGTGAGATTCAAACCTTTGATCTTCTGTTCTCTATTTATGGAATTAGTCCACAAACACTCATTAAGATCAGCTGTGGCCAATTAGTGGACAGGGCCAACACACCTGAACACACTTCACAAGATAGAAGATAGAGAGGGTTTTGTCGACGCTGAGAACGGAATGTTTCTTTTGATTAAATAACATTCTTAGAATGTTACTAATGTTTTCTTGTGGTTTTTATGGAAAGTTTTCTGAATGTTCTGGAAACATGGCTTTAAATAGAACCATGAGGAAACCTGCAGAAAACATTATGCTGAGGTACTGAAATTCCCAGAGAAGAACCCTTACTTCTTAATATTTTCGGGTCAATTTGATAACATGACTTTAAATAGAACCGGAGTGCCAGAGAGCGCGCTGACAGATTTTCCATTTGGTAAATTCAGAGCGTTTCTCTCTCTGAGCGTTCAGAGCGCACACTGGAAGTTCTGGCGGAGGAGTAGGGTTGTTCCGAGCGATCTGACCTCAAAACGGCAGTCAAACACCCAAGCTAACTGGCTAAAGTTAACTAGCTTGCTAGCTACTTCCAGACAAAAATGAGAGAACCACCTCACTGACCATTTTACTCGCCCTAGCAGAGCAGGCTAGGCTTGTTTACATGTTACCCAGAGGATTGGTGACCGTAACTGTGCTGCTGGCAACAATATAATTACGCTTTTGTTTTGCCAATAGTTTACTGACACGAACCATATTCAATACGTGTTGAACGTTTGTGAATTCGTCCGTTATTCTGCGCTCAGACACACTGAGATGAAGGTTGTATGCAAAATAACCACAGGCTACCCTGCTCTCATCAAGCCCTCAGAAACGTATATACATATACATATATATATATATATCATAATATTATGTTTTAGCTGGGTTTACACCTGTCATTAAAAATACACCCATACAGTACGTCATCACTATTGTGTTGATTGATTAATTCCAGTCAATCATTTTGGATTTAAAAAGGCCTAGGTAGTCTAGCAACACAGAAGTGTGAATATAAACGAAATTTGAATCACATTCAAATTTTTCTCAGAACACAAATAAATGGGCCTATTTTTAGGCTATAAAAACATGATGTTATGTTTCCCCTTTCATAAATATAAATAAAATATAAATAAACCCTTTCATTTGCACGTACATGCTTGTGAATGGTTTCATTATTCAAGACTGTGGTATGTTATAGAAAAAAACAGTTTGTTGAATAGTTTGTGCTTACTGGCTAGTAGTGGCTCAATTTGAGCTGGGGACCCAGAATGTGGCATTGCCAGCCACAACAAAAATGTAAGGCAAGGATGTCATGTGAATTGAAAAGTATAATTCTCTTTCAACCACCCCACTCCTCAGACTGTCCTTCATATCTCATAGTGTTAATAGGGCCTATGTCTAGACTTTTATCAGAGCTCTAGCTGTGGAACAACAAGATACAGAATAGAACAGAAGCAAGCTCACCCTGTTACGACCATGTTGACCATTATGAATAGGTTATAGCGTGGAGAGAGACAGACAGGTTGGCCATTATGAATAGGTTATAGCATGGAGAGAGAGAGCAGACAGGTTGGCCATTATGAATAGGTTATAGCATGGAGAGAGAGAGCGAGACAGGTTGGCCATTATGAATAGGTTATAGCATGGAGAGAGAGAGACAGACAGGTTCACCATTATGAATAGGTTATAGCATGGAGAGAGACAGACAGGTTGACCATTATGAATAGGTTATAGCATGGAGACATAGAGACAGACAGGTTGGCCATTATGAATAGGTTATAGCATGGAGAGAGACAGACAGGTTGACCATTATGAATAGGTTATAGCATGGAGAGAGACAGACAGGTTGGCCATTATGAATAGGTTATAGCATGGAGAGAGAGAGGTTGGCCATTATGAATAGGTTATAGCAGACAGGTTGGCCATTATGAATAGGTTATAGCATGGAGAGAGAGAGACAGACAGGTTCACCATTATGAATAGGTTATAGCATGGAGAGAGACAGACAGGTTGACCATTATGAATAGGTTATAGCATGGAGACATAGAGACAGACAGGTTGGCCATTATGAATAGGTTATAGCATGGAGAGAGACAGACAGGTTGGCCATTATGAATAGGTTATAGCATGGAGAGAGACAGACAGGTTGACCATTATGAATAGGTTATAGCATGGAGAGAGACAGGTTGACCATTATGAATAGGTTATAGCATGGAGAGAGACAGACAGGTTGACCATTATGAATAGGTTATAGCATGGAGAGAGACAGACAGGTTGGCCATTATGAATAGGTTATAGCATGGAGAGAGACAGACAGGTTGACCATTATGAATAGGTTATAGCATGGAGAGAGAGAGACAGGTTGACCATTATGAATAGGTTATAGCATGGAGAGAGAGAGACAGGTTGAGACTACTCTCTCATGACAGACTATTTATATAAATGTAGTTGGCCAATGG
>NC_056430.1:9637715-9825215 GCF_018296145.1 Oncorhynchus tshawytscha | reverse complement strand
AACATCAATATAGTTAGTGTGGAGCTGGCATCAATAGTCAGTTAGTTGTAGAGGCAGCATCAATACCATCAGTTAGTTGTGGAGCTGGCAACATCAATACTCAGTTAGTTGTGGAGCTGGCAGCATCAATAGTCAGTTAGTTGTAGAGCTGGCAGCATCAATACTCAGTTAGTTGTGGAGCTGGCAGCATCAATACTCAGTTAGTTGTGGAGCTGGCAACATCAATACTCAGTTAGTTGTAGAGCTGGCAGCATCAATACTCAGTTAGTTGTAGAGCTGGCAGCATCAATACTCAGTTAGTTGTGGAGCTGGCAGCATCAATACTCAGTTAGTTGTGGAGATGGCAACATCAATACTCAGTTAGTTGTGGAGATGGCAACATCAATACTCAGTTAGTTGTGGTGCTGGTTTCATCAAGGATGTGGTGGCGTGGGCCATGCACGTACAGATGTACTTCCTTCATTTGATCACTATGCTGCCGCAGAGAATTTTCAGGAAATGGAAATGTTTTGTGTATTCGAGTTTTAAAAAAGGCTACTAAAGTTTGTAATTTCCACTCTAAAATGTCAGACTTAATTTATCCTTACAAAAAATGTATCAACCCCTACACAATGTATATTAATTGATCCACAGTTGGCCCTCCCTGCCCTGCAATGACACTCCATCCTATGTGGATACAACATGACTGTGTGTGTGCGTGTGTGAGAAAGAGGGTGGATCTGCTCCAATACATTTTGTTACCCTGTAGAACTCAGCATTATTGTAAATCCATGTTGCAATCATCCTCAAACTGTGGCTGTGACTCAATAAGGACGAAATGACTTGACTGATTTGCTAGACACCTTTGTAGCATGTGACTTTCTGGAAATATTCCCCAAACCTCACTGGACTATTCAGAAATAGGTTAATACTAATTTAATAATAGTGTTTCACTTTCCATGTATTTGGATTTCATAGTGACACTTATGTTTGAGAAATAGATTTATATCATTTAAAAAAATGTAAGCTATTACTCCATTTTTGCGTAGGTTTATGCAATTGTGTTGTAATTTATAATCCTTACTAATGCTTTCTAAAATTCCCCAGCAGGGCCATAACAGGTTCACGGCATGCTCTCTTTTTTTTATTTAGGACCATTAGAGACAGGAAGCTTAGCATTACAATAAGTATTCGTCCCAAACGGCACCCCATTCCCTATCTAGTGTACTACTGCACTCAGGGGCTCCCGAGTGGCGCAGCGGTCTAAGGCATTGCATCTCAGTGCTAGAGGCATCACTACAGACAGCCTGGTTCGAATCCAAGCTGTATCACAACTGGATGTGATTTGGAGTCCCATAAGGGCAGCGCACAATTGGCCCAGCGTCGCCCGGGTTTGGCCGGTGTAGGTTGTCATTGTAAATAAGAATTTGTTCTTAACTGACTTGCCTGGTTAAATAAAACATTTTGACCATTGGCCCTGGTTAAAAGTAGTGCACTAAATAGGGAAAAGGGTGCCATTTGGGAGAAAGACTAAGTCAACCTGACATCACCTTACCTTTCATTGTATGTTTTGTTATTAAAATGTCTCTGACGTCAGAGGAACAGGACTGTCGGCTGTGGCTCTCACTGTTCCTTTCTGGAGAACAAGAGTGCAAGGTGTATAAAATCTCTGTTTATAAGACATGAAAGGAGAAAAATCTCGTCCTTTTTTCCAGTAATGGGTTAGAATAAGAACCAATGTTTCATTTCCAGAAGTGTCTTGAACGCAGGCAGCACTCCAACACAGCAACCTGTGGCTGCAGAGTCGAGAGGCTGGTTGAACCTATAGATACACACATCATTGGCTGAAAGCCCCAGTCTGAGGTTTGTGTCCCAAATTGCACCCTATTCCCTATATAAGCCCTATGGGCCCTGGTCAAAAGTAGTGCACTATGAAGGGAATGGGGTGCCATTTTGGAATTCAACCTGACTCCCACTGGCCTCCATGCACCATCCCAGAAGCCTGCAGCTCATCCATTGATGTTTCTGATGAAGAGCACAGAGACCATTGATCCACCAGGGATGGGAGGGAGGCAGGGATCTGTCACAAGCTATCAGCCAAGTCAAAGACCCACTTTCTGCAACAGTAACATCGCAGTGTGAATCAGTCACAGAGCGTGTGATGTGGCCAGGGACCATTGCAGTGCATTAAACCTCCCTATAGACAGTGCAAACTCAAACACTGTAGCAACACAAAGAAACATTTTCAGAGCACAGTGTATAGTATAAACAGCTGAAATGCCTGTGGATGTTGTAGTGTATCTTGTAGTGTCCTGCTGTGGCCTGTTCTGTTTTGTCCTGTAGTGTCCTGTCCTGTTTTGTCCAGTCCTGTCCTGTCCTGTCCTGTAGTGTCCTGTCCTGTTTTGTCCAGTCCTGTAGTGTCCTGTCCTATAGTGTCCTGTCCTGTTTTGTCCTGTCCTGTGACCTGGACTGTCCTGTTTTGTCCAGTCCTGTCCTGTTTTGTCCTGTCCTGTGGCCTGTCCTTTTTTGTCCTGTCCTGTGGCCTGGCCTGTCCTGTTTTGTCCTATCATGTGGCCTGTCCTGTGGCCTGTCCTTTTTTGTCCTGTCCTGTTTTGTCCTGTGCAACTTCTCTCTCTCTCCATAAAAAGTCACTGCTCCAGCCAATCAAACTGATAGAACTGAGCTTAAAAAACGGTTGAACTTAGAATTGATGAAAGTTACCTCGTTACCTCATCAAACCTACTTCGTGGGATACCCCTCCACTCTGCTCAGACAGAGAGAAAGATGACCAAATGGAAAGAAAACTTCTAACTGTTTCCATTGCATATTATCATGTGCTTTTCTTATTGGCTGTACCTTTAGTCAAAGTAGTGTAAGTGAAACATGCAAATGTGCAGTAGGCTAGGCTTCAAACAAAGAACCTTCTCTGACAGCATTAGTCACACTTGCTTCAAACCTTTTATAGATTCTATGATGTCATAGTTTCTGTGTTTTGAACTGAGAAAAACGGATGGAGAAAATGGAGAATGCTAAAATACTATTCTACTGCAGTGATGAAATATAGAACAACTGAATAAGTGTGATGATGGCCTCAGTGCACATCTAAAACCTCAAAGCTGAGTTCACTCAGTCCCACAACCTCAAAGGACATCTCAGCTATGCTTCATATCCTGTAGATTTTCAGGAGACGTGAACAATGTATTTTACCTTTATCTTACCAGGTACGTTGACTGAGAACACATTCTCGTTTACAGCAACGACCTGGTGAATAATTACAGGGGAGGGGGGTGAATGAGCCAATTGGAAGCTGGGGATGATTAGGTGTCCATGATGGTATGAGGCCCAGATTGGCAATTTAGCCAGGACACCGGGGTCTTTAGTGAGCATAGAGAGTCGGGACACCCGTTTAACGTCCCATCCCAAAGACGGCACCCTACAACCGAAACGAAACAAAATCATACAGGATGTATTGGCAAAGTGGGTGGGGTTATATCCTTCCTGTTTGGCCCTGTCCGGGGGTGTCCTCGGATGGGGCCACAGTGTCTCCTGACCCCTCCTGTCTCAGCCTCCAGTATTTATGCTGCAGTAGTTTATGTGTCGGGGGCTAGGGTCAGTTTGTTATATCTGGAGTACTTCTCCTGTCCTATTCGGTGTCCTGTGTGAATCTAAGTGTGCGTTCTCCAATTCTCTCCTTCTCTCTTTCTTTCTCTCTCTCGGAGGACCTGAGCCCTAGGACCATGCCCCAGGACTACCTGACATGATGACTCCTTGCTGTCCCCAGTCCACCTGGCCGTGCTGCTGCTCCAGTTTCAACTGTTCTGCCTTATTATTATTCGACCATGCTGGTCATTTATGAACATTTGAACATCTTGGCCATGTTCTGTTAAAATCTCCACCCGGCACAGCCAGAAGAGGACTGGCCACCCCACATATGCTCTCTCTAATTCTCTCTTTCTTTCTCTCTCTCGGAGGACCTGTGCCCTAGGACCATGCCCCAGGACTACCTGACATGATGACTCCTTGCTGTCCCCAGTCCATCTGACCGTGCTGCTGCTCCAGTTTCAACTGTTCTGCCTTATTATTATACGACCATGCTGGTCATCTATGAACATTTGAACATCTTGGCCATGTTCTGTTATAATCTCCACCCGGCACAGCCAGAAGAGGAATGGCCACCCCACATAGCCTGGTTCCTCTCTAGGTTTCTTCCTAGGTTTTGGCCTTTCTAGGGAGTTTTTCCTAGCCACCGTGCTTCTACACCTGCATTGCTTGCTGTTTGGGGTTTTAGGCTGGGTTTCTGTACAGCACTTTGAGATATCAGCTGATGTACGAAGGGCTATATAAATAAATTTGATTTGATGTCGAAAACAATATGAAGGGAACTTTTTTGGTCGAAAATGTTACATTCTTGTGTTGTGTTATGGTTGTGGGAAAAAATGAAAATGATGAGCATTCAAATTTGATAGCACTAACAAAACAATGTGTGGTGTATGTGTGTAATAAAAAATAGTGGAGATTTTAAGTTGAGCCTCTGTCAGTAAGGGCTAATGATGACCTATATCACCCAGTAGCCTACACCTGCTCAGCTCCTTCAGACACCACAACAGCTTGGGATGGACCCTCATAAATAATGCAAATAGTTTAACTTGGCAATTTCACCAAAGTACTACTGACTACATACAACCACGAAATGATTTGCTATTATAAAGTGCAGGTCTATTTATAGACTACAGAGTTGTTTAATCCCGATTTTCTGGTGTTTTCAATGTGTATTATTTACTGACAATAACACCACACGAGCTTTGAAATTAAAGATATAGTTGCAAAAGGACTCAATAACTTATAGGCTATACAGTAACTGACAATTCTAATACATCGCTAACTGACAAATTGTGAACTACATAACAAAAAAACATTTATATTTTAAATGTTCTAAATTACTTTGCAGAATAAAATATATAAATATATGTCTCTAAATGCTAGAACAACCTAAAACAAGCAGTTTCTCACCTTTAGGAGGTCGGTGCGGTGTGTGTCATCAATTATTTTGCTATTAAAAACGGTGATCCCAAGTGTACACTAGCGAGCGAACGATATCCACCGAAATGATCGCATCCGCATCCTCCAGTGCCTTGCGATATTTTCAGCATGGTCGCTTTCTCCTCTTGCCTGGCTACTCAAACTCATTCAACACGTCAAACGCTACGCCACGCCCACTGACGTCAGTTCCTCCTCTGATAGGGCAGCGGAAGAATTCCGTTTGAGTCGTCAGGCAATTTGTCCTCTGTCACGTGATGCAGCTTTTTAAAAACAACGCTGACAATCGAGTTGAGCTTTCGATGGGTGTAAAATGTGCACAGTTGCATACAAGACTTAACCTACACAGGGAGGGAAGATACATTATAATATTCATTCTCGTTCAGATGATAAAAAAAAGATCTCTCTAGGTTACATCAACGTATTTGGCCACCGATTGGTTCAAAATATCCCATGTGATTTTGCATGAACCAATCATATTTTGTGTAAGGAGCGCGTCAGTTTGTTGTAGCGTCGCTTCAATACGCACTGATGGGAATTGTGGTCCTTCATAGTCTGATTTTACAGGTTTAACACGTCTTGATAAACTCCAGAAAACTTCAATGTGCGCCATTTGCAAAAAAAGTGCAACTGAACCCAGGTTGCATCAGCGCGTTGAGTAGCACTTACCGGCGGAGTTACATGCTGTTAGATATTAACATTTTCTTGTCATTTCCAGTACTTTATCAAGTTATATCTAGGTATTTCAGTCCAAAAGCAGTTGAATTAGAGGCAGCTAGATGAAACTATTCGTGAGTGACGGAAATCCGCACTGTGTTAAAGTGCTAGCAGTGCTCGAATTTACGGGAGTCAAATGTGACGTTAAACATGTCAACCACGAAGGTAAGAGAATAACGTTACCTAGACGTGCTAGCTGCCAGGTTGCCTGCTAACTGGCTAACACATGGTGTGTCAGATCATTGATACCTTTACATGTCCCGTTGGTACTAACTAACCACTAGGCTGGTTAGTTAGCAGATTTGTTGTTCTTGTAAAGAGGAGCCATTCATTTCATGGAGCCTGGCCATCAGGTTTGACACATTGCCAGATCAGATCCGTCTACTCCACTACTGTTGTCAAGGTTGGTTGAATCTCAGAATAGAAGATCAGTATTCGGGATTGAATGGTAATGACACTTTCACCCAAGTGCCATCAGTGAGTCACAGAGCTGGCAAACAAGATCACATCCACTGCCCACACACACATCCACTGCCCACACACACATCCACTGCCCACACACACATCCACTGCCCACACACACATCCACTGCCCACACACACATCCACTGCCCACACACACATCCACTGCCCACACACACCATCCACTCCACTGCCCACACACACATCCACTGCCCACACACACATCCACTGCCCACTCCACTGCCCACACACACATCATCCACTGCCCACACACACATCCACTGCCCACACACACATCCACTGCCCACACACACCACTGCCCACACACATGAATTAATTGACCAACTTGACCTGTGACAGCTGAGAACTGACCAGAAAAGGCTACAGCTAGGTCTATTGCCATGATTGTGTTGTTCCAACAATATACAGTAGTGCTGTATGCCTCTTTCCCACCAGGTGAACACAATGTAGAGACAGTCCTCTGCATATTTAGTCTACTGGCTTTACATTGTTTACATGGCATGCAGTCACTGAAAAAATAACACAGACCGTTAGACCTTAGGTTTCTTAACACTAGTACCTCCACAGGCTAACGGCCACTGACGCTTTGATTTAGTTGAAAAATACCAATGTCCTGTTTCTTTCCTGACATTTCCTAAATGTTTGTACTTTATATTGCTCATTTTGTCAAAGTTTTCTTTCAAAATCACAAACAGAAAAGTATTTAGAGCTTTTTTTTACCTGTTTTTATAAAAAAAAATAACTTATACCCAACTTAACCCCCAAGGCAATCTACTGTAGGACATTGGTACCCAGCCAGGCGCTAATGTGACTCTCTCTCCTCACTGAATGAATGACAGATGGATAACTGTGCACCTTACTTCACAATTGAATTTGAATTAGGCCTAACTGAAAGATGAGGGTGAAGAGTTTGATTTTAATTTCCAGAGACAATAATGACTTTATTATGCCAATTTAACAGCAGTAAATAATGAGTGCCTTGAGGGTTAATACCATTCTCTCTTTTACGTTTTACTTTGGAAAAAGAAACCGCTTAGGAAGGTTTTTATTTACTATAACTTTATTACTAATCACATTGATCGGAAGGGAAATGAATACATGTTGCAGTAAGACTTTATAATACTGCGAGACATATCCTTGACTCTATCCAGCGACGTCAATGATTCCTGCCCACTGAAGGAATAGTTGATGAAATAACTTTGCACAATCAATCTAATTTAAACGAGGTCTAACTGAAAATGAGGACGAAGAGGTCGATTTAATTCAGAACAACAATAGTGTCATGATGAGTTTGTGTTATTCCTATTGATTGGCGCTCATGGTAATAATTTGACCGGGTTGATACCGTTTTTACTTTGTAAAAAGACGCTGTTACGAAGACTGTTTTACTTACTGTAACTCTATTATAAATCCAATGTAAGGGGATTGGAAACATGCTGTGTGTTGCAGTCGGCCTTTTAGAATAATACACAACATATCCTTGACTCCAAGTTGATGAGTGGAAAACAAAACGACGCCAGTCAACCTGCACAGCCGGCCCATCCAAACTACACCTAAACTCAGTCAACCTGCACAGCCGGCCCATCCAAACTACACCTAAACTCAGTCAACCTGCACAGCCGGCCCATCCAAACTACACCTAAACTCAGTCAACCTGCACAGCCGGCCCATCCAAACTACACCTAAACTCAGTCAACCTGCACAGCCGGCCCATCCAAACTACACCTAAACTCAGTCAACCTGCACAGCCGGCCCATCCAAACTACACCTAAATTCAGTCAACCTGCACAGCCGGCCCATCCAAACTACACCTAAACTCAGTCAACCTGCACAGCCGGCCCATCCAAACTACACCTAAACTCAGTCAACCTGCACAGCCGGCCCATCCAAACTACACCTAAACTCAGTCAACCTGCACAGCCGGCACATCTAAACTACACCTAAACAGTCAACCTGCACATTAAACTACACCTATCAACCTGCACAGCCGGCCCATCCAAACTACACCTAAACTCAGTCAACCTGCACAGCCGGCTCATCCAAACTACCCTAGTCTCAGTCAACCTGCACAGCCGGCCCATCCAAACTACACCTTAAACTCAGTCAACCTGCACAGCCGGCCCATCCAAACTACACTTAAACTCAGTCAACCTGCACAGCCGGCCCATCCAAACTACACCTAAACTCAGTCAACCTGCACAGCCGGCCCATCCAAACTACACCTAAACTCAGTCAACCTGCACAGCCGGCCCATCCAAACAAAACTACACCTGCAACTCAAACTCAACCTGCACAGCCGGCCCATCCAAACTACACCTAAACTCAATCAACCTGCACAGCCGGCCCATCCAAACTACACCTATCAAACCTGCACAGCCGGCCCATCCAAACTCACCTAAACTCAGTCAACCTGCACAGCCGGCCCATCCAAACTACACCTTAAACTCAGTCAACCTGCACAGCCGGCCCATCCAAACTACACCTTAAACTCAATCAACCTGCACAGCCGGCCCATCCAAACTACACATTAAACTCAGTCAACCTGCACAGCCGGCCCATCCAAACTACACCTAAACTCAGTCAACCTGCACAGCCGGCACATCTAAACTACACCTAAACTCAGTCAACCTGCACAGCCGGCCCATCCAAACTACACCTAAACTCAATCAACCTGCACAGCCGGCCCATCCTACACCTAAACTCAAACCTGCACAGCCGGCCCATCCAAACTCAAGTCAACCTGCACAGCCGGCCCATCCAAACTACACCTAAACTCAGTCAACCTGCACAGCCGGCCCATCCAAACTACACATTAAACTCAGTCAACCTGCACAGCCGGCCCATCCAAACTACACCTAAACTCAGTCAACCTGCACAGCCGGCCCATCCAAACTACACCTAAACTCAGTCAACCTGCACAGCCGGCCCATCCAAACTACACCTAAACTCAGTCAATCTGCACAAATTGCAATAAACTCGGATGAGTGACCCATCCAAACTACCCCTAGTCTCAGTCAACCTGCACAGCCGGCCCATCCAAACTACACCGGTCATGCTGGAGGCAAAAACCCATTGGACGAGAAAGCCAGAGGTCCCTCCCCTCTGACCTCCTCATAAATTAGTTTTGAGAAGGAGTCGAGGAGAGAGGACGCGAGGAGAATGCAACCGAGATTCTCCCATAGACAGACAGACAACACACACTGACAGAAAGGACAAACTCGGCCTTGGCCAGACAAGAATGTCTAGTCCTCTCTCTATTCCTCTGTCTATCCAGGCAGCCCTAACAGACACATTAAGCCATTGCCAATCCTCCTCGGTCTTACCCATCCATAGACTGTGTAACAATAGGTCTTATCGGATTGAGTCTGATTAGTTTTCGGATTAAAATGAATTCGAAGAATTGATGATGACGATTGAATATGTGACCAATGATCCCTTTAAACCTTTAAGATCCACTTTCAATGTTTAGCCCTCCAAAGGACATTTCTTAGTGATACGTTTCAGGGGGGGGGAGGGAGGGGGGGGAGGGCGACACACGACTCCATTACTGTGTAATAACAGACTTTACTACTAGGTTTAAGGGCAACTTCATGAAACATGGTTGATAGCGAATATGTTGGTTGAGTTGTTAACTCTTACCTGTACTTTGATTTGTGGGTGAGGTGAGGCTTCCCCCTTGCTATGTAAAGTGTTTTGGGTGTATAGAAAACTACAATCTATTATTATTATTAATGAACTGTAGGCTAATGGGTTGTATGTTGTGTTTACAGAGAGAGTGGTGCCCTATCTCAGCCGTCCAGCCCTGCCTGCCCTGCTCCTCCCCAGTGGAACACACCTCTTCAGCCCCAACTCCATCTGCCAGTCAGTACCCCTGCTCTACCATATATGTGTATATATATATCTGTGTGTATGTATGTATACTAACATACTATATCATTCCTCCATTATATAGACATTCACACCTTTACTCTCTAGGCAGTCCTAAAGATCGGAAAGGGGTATGATCAAATCTGATCGAATGTTATTTGTCACATGCGCTGAATACAACAGGTGAAATGCTGAATACAACAGGTGTAGTAGACCTTACAGTGAAATGCTGAATACAACAGGTGTAGTAGACCTTACAGTGAAATGCTGAATACAACAGGTGTAGTAGACCATACAGTGAAATGCTGAATACAACAGGTGTAGTAGACCTCACAGTGAAATGCTGAATACAACAGGTGTAGTAGACCATACAGTGAAATGCTGACTACAACAGGTGTAGTAGACCTTACAGTGAAATGCTGAATACAACAGGTGTAGTAGACCTCACAGTGAAATGCTGAATACAACAGGTGAAGTAGACCTCACAGTGAAATGCTGAATACAACAGGTGTAGTAGACCTTACAGTGAAATGCTGAATACAACAAATGAGGTGTAGTAGACCTCACAGTGAAATGCTGAATACAACAGGTGTAGTAGACCTTACAGTGAAATGCTGAATACAACAGGTGTAGTAGACCTTACCGTGAAATGCTGACTACAACAGGTGTAGTAGACCTTACAGTGAAATGCTGAATACAACAGGTGTAGGTAGACCTTACAGTGAAATGCTGAATACAACAGGTGTAGGTAGACCTTACAGTGAAATGCTGAATACAAAAGGTGTGGTAGACCTTACAGTGAAATGCTGAATACAACAGGTGTAGTAGACCTTACAGTGAAATGCTGAATACAACAGGTGTAGTAGACCTTACAGTGAAATGCTGACTACAACAGGTGTAGTAGACCTTACCGTGAAATGCTGAATACAACAGGTGTAGTAGACCTTACAGTGAAATGCTTACTGACAAGCCCTTAACCAACAATGCAGTTCAAGAAATAAAGAGTTAAGAAAATTTTACAAAATAAACTAAAGTAATTTTTTATATAAAAGTAACACAATAAAAAAAGTAATAACGAGCCTATATACAGGGGGTACCGGTACCGAGTCAATGTGCAGGGAGTACAGGTTAGTGGAGGTAATTTTTACACGTAGGTAGGGGTAAAGTGACGAGTCATAGATAATAAGCAGCGAGTAGCAGCAGTGTAAAAACATAAGGTGGGGTCAATATAAATAGTCCAGGTGGCCATTTTGATTAGTTGTTCAGCAGTATGGCATGATGGCATGGGGGTAGAAGCTGTTAAGGAGCCTTTTGGACCTAGACTTGGCACTACGGTACCACTTGTCGTGCGGTAGCAGAGTGAACAGTCTATGACTTGGGTGACTGGAGTCTTTTGGACCTAGACTTGGCACTACGGTACCACTTGCTGTGCGGTAGCAGAGTGAACAGTCTATGACTTGGCTGACTGGAGTCTTTTGGGCTTTCCTCTGACACCGCCTGGTATATACAGTAGGTCCTGGATGGCAGGAGGTTTGGTCCCAGTGATGTACTGGGCTGTTCGCACTACCCTCTAGCGCCTTACAGTCGGAGGCCGAGCAGTTGCCACACCAGGCTGTGATGCAACCGGTCAGGATGTTGTCGATTGTGCAGCTGTAGAACTTTTTGAGGATCTGGGGACCCATGTAAAATCTTTTCAGTCTCCCGAGGGGGAAAGGCGTTGTTGTACCCTCTTCACGACTTTCTTTTTTGGACCATGATATTTTCTCGGTGATGTGGACACCAAGGAATTTGAAACTCTTGACCCTCTCCACTACAGCCCTGTCGATGATAAAGGGGGCCTGTTCGGCCCTCCTTTTCCTATAGTCCACGATCAACTCCTTTGTCTTGCTCACGTTGAGGGAGAGGTTGTTGTCCTGGCACCACACTACCAGGTCTCTGACCACCTTCCTGTAGGCTGTCTCATCATTGTTGGTGATCAGGCCTACCACCGTTTTGTTGTAAGGAAACTTAATGATGGTGTTGGAGTCGTGCTTGGCCACGCAGTCGTGGGTGAACAGGGAGTACAGGAGGGGACTGAGCACACACCCCTGAGGGGCCCCCGTGTTGAGGATCAGCATGACAGATGTGTTCTTGCCTACCCTTACCACCTGGGGGTGGCCCGTCAGGATGTCCAGAATCCAGTTGCAGAGGAAGGTGTTTAGTCCCAGGATCCTTAGCTTAGTGATGAGCTTTGAGGGCACTATGGTGTTGAATGTTGAGCTGTAGTCAATGAACAGCATTCTCACATAGGTGTTCCTTTTGTCCAGATGGACAAAGGGCAGTGTGGAGTGTGATTGAAATTGCGTCATGTGGATTGGAGTGGGTATAGGGTTTCCGGGATGATGGTGTTGATGTGAGCCATGACCAGCATTTCAAAGCACTTCATGGCTACCGACGTGAGTGCTAAGGGACGGTAATCAGGTTACCTTCACTTTCTTGGGTACAGGGACTATGGTGGTCTGCTTGAAACATAGGTATCACAGACTTGGTCAGAGAGAGGTTGAAAATGTCAGTGGAGTCACTTGCCAGTTGTTCCATGCGTGCTTTGAGGACACTTCCTGGTAATCCATCTGTGAATGTTGACGTCTTTAAATATCTTGTTCACATCAGCTACAGAGAGCGTGATCACACAGTTGTCCGGAACAGCTGGTGCTCTCATGCATGCTTCAGTGTTGCTTGTCTCGAAGCGAGCATAAAAGGCATTTAGCCCGTCTGGTAGGCTCGTGTCACTGGCCAGTTCGCGTCTGGGTTTCCCTTTGTAGCCCGTAATAGTTTTCAAGCCCTGCCACATCCGACGAGCATCAGAGCCGGTGCAGTAGGATTCAATCTTAGACCTGTATTGACGCTTTTTCTGTTTGATGGTTCATTTGAGGGTATAGTAAGATTTCTTATAAGATTCCGGATTAGTGTCTGGCTACTTAAAAGCGGAAGCTCTAGCCTTTAGCTTGGTGCGGATGATGCCTGTAATCCATGGCTTCTGGTTGGGATATGTACGTACGGTCACTGTGGGGACGACGTCGATGCACTTATTGATGGAGCCGGTGACTGAGGTGGTATACTCTTCAATGCCATTGGATGAATCCCGGAACATATTCCAGTCTGTGCTAGCAAAACAGTCCTGTACCGTAGCATCCGTGTCATCTGACCACTTCCGTATTGAGCAATTCACTGGTACTTCCTGCTTTAGTTTTTGCTTTTAAGCTGGAATCGGGATGATAGAGTTATGGTCAGATTTGTTAAATGGAGGGCGAGGGAGAGCTTTGTACTCATCTGTGTGTGGAGTAAAGGTGTTTTTTTTCTTCGTCTGGTTGCACATGTAACATGCTGGTAGAAATGAGGTAAAACTGATTTAAGTTTGCCTGCATTAAAGTCCCCAGCCACTAGGAGCGTCGCTTCTGGATGAGCATTTTCTTGTTTGCTTATGGCCTTATAGAGTTGGTTGAGTGCGGTCTTAGTGCCAGCATCAGTTTGTGGTGGCAAATAGACGGCTACGAATAATATAGATGAGAACTCTCTTGGTAGATAGTGTGGTCTACTGCTTATCATGATATACTCTACCTCAGGCGAGCAATACCTCGAAACTTCCTTAATATTAGACATGGCGCACCAGCAGTTATTGACAAATGGACACACACCTGTACCCCTCGTCTTAACGGACGTAGCTGTCCTGCCGATGCACGGAAAACCCAGCCAACTGTATATTATCCGTGTCGTCGTTAAGCCAACTGATTTAATGCTGTAGCTAGCTGTGTGATTACCTGGTCTGTGTCGTTGTAGAGGTTCCTCAGTCATCCAGTCTTTTAATCCATGTGTCCTTAGGTACCTGATAGAGCTGAATGGACAGGAATCCAGTGATATCGTCAACCAGTGGCTGGAATGGGAAGCTACAGAACTACAGGTAAGAATGTCTGATAAATCGTCAGCCACGATGCGCCCATCCATAGTCACTTCCTGGAAATCATCCGCCATGATGCCGCCATCCATAGTCACTTCCTGGAAATCATCCGCCATGATGCTCCCATCCATAGTCACTTCCTGGAAATCATCCGCCATGATGCGCCCATCCATAGTCACTTCCTGGAAATCATCAGCCACAATGCTCCCATTCGTGGTGACTTCCTGGAAATCGTAAGCCACGATGCTCCCATCCATTTTGACTTCCTGGAAACCCCCTTTTTCTCCCCAAATTTTGTGATATCCAATTGGTTGTTTCAGTCTTTAACTCCCGTATGGACTCAGGAGAGGGGAAGTTTGAGAGCTGTGTGTCACGACTGTGCCAAGCCATACTGCTTGCTTAACCCGGAAGCCAGCCGCACCAATGTCTCTGAGGAAACGCCATACTCCTGGCGACCGTGTTGGAGTCGCTAGAGTGCGATGGGACAAGGACATCCCGGACGGCCAACCCCTCCCTAACATGGACAATTTTGCACCTCCTCAGTGGTCTCCCGGTCGCGGCTGGCTGCGACACAGCCCGGGATCAAACCCGGCTCTGTAGTGACTCCTCAAACACTGCGATGCCTTAGACCGCTGAGCCACTTCCAGAGGCCCTAACGCTTGTTCTTTTTAAAATTTATTTTACCTTTATTTAACTAGGCTAGTCAGTTAAGAACAAATTCTTATTTTCAATGACGGCCTAGGAAGAGTGGGTTAACTGCCTGTTCAGGGGCAGCTTGGGGGTTTGAACTTGCAACCTTCCGGTTACTAGTCCAACGCCCTAACCACTAGGCTACCCTGCCGTTCTGTGTTGTACAGGTGTTTATTTTATGTTCTATTATATAATATGAATCAAGTTATTCTTCTCTACAGCCTGCAGTGATGCAGGCCCTTCACATGGTGGTGCTGCAGGGAAAAGGAGCAGACACCCCCAGGGTTCTACGGGGACCTCTCAGCTACCTGGACCAGAGTCTGAGCCAGAGGACCACACCGTTCCTCACTGCTGTACGACAACACACACCTTCACAACACACACACACACCTTCACAACTCAACACACACCTTCACAACACACACACACACCTTCACAACACACACACCTTCACAACACACACACACCTTCACAACACACACACACACCTTCACAACACACACACACACCTTCACAACACACACACACACCTTCACAACACACACACACACCTTCACAACACACACACACCTTCACAACACAACACACACCTTCGCAACTCAACACACACCTTCGCAACTCAACACACACCTTCGCAACTCAACACACACACTTCACAACTCAACACACACACCTTTGCAACTCAACACACACACTCAACACACACCTTCGCAACTCACACACCTTCGCAACTCAACACACACCTTCACAACTCAACACACACCTTCGCAACTCAACACACACCTTCGCAACTCAACACACACCTTCGCAACTCAACACACACCTTCGCAACTCAACACACACCTTCGCAACTCAACACACACCTTCGCACTCAACACACACCTTCGCAACTCAACACACACCTTCGCAACTCAACACACACCTTCGCAACTCAACACACACTTTACAACTCAACACACACTCAACACACACCTTCACAACTCAACACACACCTTCGCAACTCAACACACCTTCGCAACTCAACACACACCTTCACAACTCAACACACACACTTCGCAACTCAACACACACCTTTACAACTCAACACACACCTTTACAACTCAACACACACCTTTACAACTCAACACACACCTTTTCGCAACTCAACACACACCTTCGCAACTCAACACACACCTTCGCAACTCAACACACACACCTTCGCAACTCAACACACACCTTCGCAACTCAACACACACCTTCGCAACTCAACACACACCTTCGCAACTCAACACACACCTTGCAACTCAACACACACACCTTCACAACACACACTTTACAACTCAACACACACACCTTCACAACACACACACACACCTTCGCAACTCAACACACACCTTTACAACTCAACACACACCTTTACAACTCAACACACACACCTTCACAACACACACCTTTACAACTCAACACACACACCTTCGCAACTCAACACACACACCTTGCAACTCAACACACACACCTTCGCAATCAACACACACCTTCGCAACTCAACACACACCTAACACACACCTTTACAACTCAACACACAATTAACACCTTTACAACTCAACACACACACCTTCGCACTCAACACACACCTTCGCAAAACACACACCTTCAACACACACCTTCGCAACTCAACACACACTTGCAACTCAACACACACCTTCAACTCAACACACACCTTTCAACACACACACCTTCACAACACACACCTTTACAACTCAACACACACACCTTCACAACACACACACACACCTTCACAACTCAACACACACACCTTCGCAACTCAACACACACCTTCGCAACTCAACACACACCTTCGCAACTCAACACACACCTTCGCACTCAACACTTCGCACTCAACACACTTTACAACTCAACACACACCTTTACAACTCAACACACACACCTTCACAACACACACCTTTACAACTCAACACACACACCTTCACAACACACACACACACACCTTTTCACAACACACACACCTTTACAACTCAACACACCTTCACAACACACACACACACCTTCGCAACTCAACACACACCTTTACAACTCAACACACACACCTTCACAACACACACACACACCTTAACTCAACACACACACCTTCGCAGGTCAACACACACCTTCGCAACTCAACAACACCTTCGCAACTCAACACATTTGCAACTCAACACACACCTTTACAACTCAACACACACACCTTCACAACACACACCTTTACAACTCAACACACACACTTCGCAACTCAACACACACACCTTCGCAACTCAACACACACACCTTCGCAACTCAACACACACACCTTCGCAACTCAACACACACCTTCGCAACTCAACACACACCTTAAAACACACACCTTCGCAACTCAACACACACCTTCGCAATAACACACACCTTTACAACTCAACACACACACCTTCAAACACACACCTTTACAACTCAACACACACACCTTGCAACTAAACACACACCTTCGCAACTCACACACACACCTTAAATACTCACCTTCGAATAAACACACCTTCGTCAACACACACCTTTACAACTCAACACACACACCTTCACAACACACACCTTTACAACTAACACACACACCTTCGCAACTCAACACACACCTTCGCAACTCAACACACACCTTAAAACACACACTACTTCGAACTCAAACACACCTTCGTCAACACACACCTTCGCAACTCAACACACACCTTCAACTCAACACACACCTTCGCAACTCAACACACACACCTTCAAATTTACAACTCAACACACACACCTTCACAACACACAACACTACCTTCACAAAAGTCAACAAACACCTTAACTGGTTTTAACACACACCTTCGCAACTCAACACACACCTTCGCAAATTCAACACACACCTTCGCAACTCAACACACACCTTCGCAACACACACCTTTACAACTCAACACACACACCTTCACAACACACACACACACACCTTCACAACACACACACACACCTTCACAACACACACACCTTTACAACTCAACACACACACACCTTTACAACTCTACACACACACACCTTTACAACTCAACACACCGTTAAATCTGATTGGGAAACGCACATGAATGTCAAATATAATGTAATTAACTTCTGCTTGTACGTTACCGTAAAATGCTTCCTGACCGTAGTTGTTGTGAAAAGGTAATTTCTGAAAACATGTGAGTGATTGAACTGGGCTGTGTGTTTTAGGAGATGGTTTCTGTGGCAGATGTGGTTCTGTGGGCAGCTCTCTACCCTATCCTGTCTGACAGCAGTCTGGTATCAGGTGAGTGATATGTTGTTGTTTTTAAATGAGCATTTGATCTAGTTTTAGGTGTTTATACGGAGGTGGAAAAAGTATCCAATTGTCATATTTGAGTAAAAGTAAAGATACATTAATAGAAAATTATTCAAGTAAAAGTGAAAGTAAAATACTACTTGAGTAAAAGTCACCCGGTTAAATACTACCTGAATAAAAGTCACCCGGTTAAATACTACTTGAGTAAAAGTCACCCGGTTAAATACTACCTGAATAAAAGTCACCCGGTTAAATACTACTTGAGTAAAAGTCACCCGGTTAAATACTACTTGAGTAAAAGTCACCCGGTAAAATACTACTTGAGTAAAAGTCACCCGGTTAAATACTACTTGAGTAAAAGTCACCCGGTAAAATACTACTTGAGTAAAAGTCACCCGGTTAAATACTACTTGAGTAAAAGTCACCCGGTAAAATACTACCTGAATAAAAGTCTAAAATTATTTGGTTTTATATGTATTAAAAGTAAAAGCGTAAATAAATTCAAATGTCTTATATTAAGCAAACCAGATGGCAGCCGTTTCTTGTTTTATAGCCTGGGGGGCACTCCAACACTATTTACAAATGAAGCATGTGTGTTTAGTGAGTCTGCCAGATCAGAGGCACGTTCTCTTCATTTTTTTTTTTTTTGTATTTTATTTAACGAGGCAAGTCAGTTAAAAACACATTTTTATTTTCAGGGATGCCTAGGAACAGTGGGTTAACTGCCTGTTCAGGGGCAGAGGCCTAGGAACAGTGGGTTAACTGCCTGTTTAGGGGCAGAGTCGACAGCCTAGGAACAGTGGGTTAACTGCCTGTTCAGGGCAGAACGATGTTCCTAGGAACAGTGAGTTAACTGCCTGTTCAGGGGCAGAACGACAGCCTAGGAACAGTGGGTTAACTGCCTGTTCAGGGGCAGAACGACAGCCTAGGAACAGTGGGTTAACTGCCTGTTCAGGGGCAGAACGACAGCCTAGGAACAGTGGGTTAACTGCCTGTTCAGGGGCAGAGTCGACAGCCTAGGAACAGTGGGTTAACTGCCTGTTCAGGGGCAGAACGACAGCCTAGGAACAGTGGGTTAACTGCCTGTTCAGGGGCAGAACGACAGCCTAGGAACAGTGGGTTAACTGCTGTTCAGGGGCAGAACGACAGCCTAGGAACAGTGGGTTAACTGCCTGTTCAGGGGCAGAACCAGCCTAGGAACAGTGGGTTAACTGCCTGTTCAGGGGCAGAATTTACAGCCTAGGAACAGTGGGTTAACTGCCTGTTCAGGGGCAGAACGACAGCCTAGGAACAGTGGGTTAACTGCCTGTTCAGGGGCAGAACGACAGCCTAGGAACAGTGGGTTAACTGCCTGTTCAGGGGCAGAACGACGGCCTAGGAACAGTGGGTTAACTGCCTGTTCAGGGGCAGAACGACAGCCTAGGAACAGTGGGTTAACTGCCTGTTCAGGGGCAGAACGACAGCCTAGGAACAGTGGGTTAACTGCCTGTTCAGGGGCAGAACGACAGCCTAGGAACAGTGGGTTAACTGCCTGTTCAGGGGCAGAACGACAGCCTAGGAACAGTGGGTTAACTGCCTGTTCAGGGGCAGAACGACGGCCTAGGAACAGTGGGTTAACTGCCTGTTCAGGGGCAGAACGACGGCCTAGGAACAGTGGGTTAACTGCCTGTTCAGGGGCAGAACGACGGCCTAGGAACAGTGGGTTAACTGCCTGTTCAGGGGCAGAACGACAGCCTAGGAACAGTGGGTTAACTGCCTGTTCAGGGGCAGAACGACAGCCTAGGAACAGTGGGTTAACTGCCTGTTCAGGGGCAGAACGACAGCCTAGGAACAGTGGGTTAACTGCCTGTTCAGGGGCAGAACGACAGATTTTTACCTTGTCAGCTCTGGGATTCGATCCAGCAACCTTTCAGTTACTAGTCCAACGCTCTAAACCACTAGGCCACCTGCCGGCCCAAAATAAGTGGACTATTTTCCTGTCCTGCTAAGCATTTAAAACGTAACGAGTACATTTGTGTGTCAGGGAAAATGTATTAAATATATTATTTTCTTTAGGAATGTAAGTGAAGTGAAAGTTGTCAAAAATATAAATAGTAAAGTACAGATACCCCCCCCCCCCCCCAAAAAAAAAAAAGAAAAGTACTTAAGTAGTACTTTAAAGTACTTTGAAGAACTTCTGTCATTGTATGTGTTTAACCGTGGCGTCTGTTCCTCTTGGCCTTTTACTGTAGGTAATCAGACGCTGCAGCTCTGGTTTGAGCGTGTGGGCATGTTGGCAGCCTGTGTGTCTGCAGTCCAGACTGTACTTCAGGGGAAGGGACTGAAGGCGGAGTCTCTGAAGACCTACCTGCAGAGACAGCCAACCACACACCATGGTCAGGGACAGGTTCAGGGTAGAGGCACACAGCCATGCAACAGCCCGGAGGTAAATTTTTTTTATACATTTAGTGTTTCGTTTGTTTTAGCACCTATCCTGGGTTACAACAGTAGATTATACAAGGGAACTGTTTTGTAACATGTTTGAGGTTGTAAATGGTACAATTCGGACTTGTAAGGTTTATTTGAAAACACAATTCACACTGCTAATGTTATTGTCGTTAACACAAAGCCTTTTTCCCGCTGTGGTCCTCTTTGGCCGGTAATACATAGAGAGGAGGTGAGAGAGAAGCCACACTTCAGATCCACCCCTAGTCCTATGCTCTCTATCTCTCCACCTCTCAATATCTCTCCACCTCTCTCTCTCCCTCTCTCTCTCCACCTCTCAATATCTCTCCACCTCTCTCCATCTCTCTCCCTCTCTCTCTCCACCTCTCCACCTCTCTCCACCTCTCTCTCTCTCCTCTCCACCTCTCTCCACCTCTCTCCATCTCTCTCTCCATATCTCTCCACCTCTCTCCATCTCTCTCTCCATATCTCTCCACCTCTCTCCATCTCTCTCTCTCTCCCACCTCTCCACCTCCCTCCCTCCCTCTCTCTCTCCATATCTCTCCACCTCTCATCTCTCCACCTCTCTCCCCTCTCTCTCCACCTCTCAATATCTCTCCACCTCTCTCCATCTCTCTCCCTCTCTCTCTCCACCTCTCAATATCTCTCCACCTCTCTCCCTCCACCTATCTCTCCACTCTCTCCCATATCTCTCCACCTCTCAATCTCTCTCTCCATATCTCTCCACCTCTCTCCATCTCTCTCTCTCTCCACCTCTCCACCTCCACCTCCCTCCCTCCCTCTATCTCTCCATATCTCTCCACCTCGCTCCCTCTCTCCATATCTCTCCACCTCGCTCCCTCTCTCTCTCTCCACCTCTCAATATCTCTCCACCTCTCTCCATCTCTCTCTCTCTCTCTCCACCTCTCAATATCTCTCCACCTCTCCCTCCATATCTCTCCACCTCGCTCCCTCTCTCCACCTCTCAATATCTCTCCACCTCTCTCCATCTCTCCCCTCTCCCTCCACCTCTCAATATCTCTCCACCTCTCTCCCTCCATATCTCTCCACCTCTCTCCACCTCTCTCTCTCCACCTCGCTCCCTCTCTCTACCTCTCTCTCTCCACCTCTCCCTCTCCCATCTCTCTCTCCATATCTCTCCACCTCGCTCCCTCTCTCCACCTCTCCACCTCCATCTCTCTCCATCTCTCTCATCCTCTCCACCTCCCTCTCTCCACCTCTCTCTCCCTCTCCACCTCTCCCCTCTCCCACCTCTCTCTCTCCATATCTCTCCATATCTCTCCACATCTCCATCTCTCTCCACCTCTCTCCACCTCTCTCTACCTCTCTCCTCTCTCCACCTCTCTCCATATCTCTCCACCTCTCTCCATACCTCCACCTCCCTCTCTCCACCTCTCTCCATATCTCTCCATCTCTCTCCATACCTCTCCACCTCCCTCTCTCCACCTCTCTCCATATCTCTCCACATCTCTCACCTCTCTCCACCTCTCTCCACCTCTCTCCATATCTCTCCACCTCTCTCCATATCTCCACCTCTCTCCATATCTCTCCACCTCTCTCCATATCTCTCCACCTCTCTCCATACCTCTCCACCTCCCTCTCTCCACCTCTCTCCACTTCTCTCCACCTCTCCCTCTCTCCATATCTCCCCACCTCTCTCCATATCTCCCCACCTCCTCCATATCTCTCCCCACCTCTCTCCACCTCTCTTCATATCTCTCCACATCTCCCACATCTCTCTATATCTCTCCATCTTTCCACCTCTCCCATATCTCTCCACCTCTCTCCATATCTCTCCACCTCTCTCCATATCTCTCCACCTCTCTCCATACCTCTCCACCTCCCTCTCTCCACCTCTCTCCACTTCTCCCCACCTCTCTCCATATCTCCCCACCTCTCTCCATATCTCCCCACCTCTCTCCATATCTCTCCCCACCTCTCTTCACATCTCTCCACATCTCTCCACATCTCTCCACATCTCTCCATATCTCTCCACCACCTTTCTGTCCTCCAGGGTGGTGATGACGGGAGTGTAATGTGTTTTCTGTCCTCCAGGGTGATGATGACGGGAGTGTAATGTGTTTTCTGTCCTCCAGGGTGGTGGTGATGATGATTGTGTGCTGTCAGAGGAAGAGATCCAGTCTGCCGTGGTCACCTGGGGTAAAGGACTTACAGACTTACCCATGGTTCCAGAGAGACAACACCCTATGTGAGTACGCTACATGATATCCAGTCTACGGGGTCCACACAAGGTGCTTCAGCTGCTTAACTCATTTTTCACAAGTTAGTACTTGAATTCAAATTTAAGAGGAGAACAGATAATGATCAAATATGTTTAGGAAAATATAAAAAATGTATTGGTCTCGCGAATTCAATTCCAGGCAGACTACAGAGTTTTATTGCCTCGCGTGTTTCTCTGGTTGCCGGGTGAGCTCGCTCATTCCACCGCCACTCAGCCAGGCAGGTACAGAACTGACTGACTAGGCGCCGCCAAGCGTCACATCGAAACGCTAAAATGCCAGGAGGAATTTAGATCCTGCCTTTCTGTGCTCAAGGAACATTTCTGGGATGTTTTTATTTCAGCTCATGGAACATGGGACCAACACTTTAAACTCAACAAAAAAAGAAACGTCCCTTTTTCAGGACCCTGTTCAGGACCCTGTCCTTCAAAGATAATTTGTAAAAATCCAAATAACTTCACAGATCTTCATTGTAAAGGCTTTAAACACTGTTTCCCTGCTTGTTCAATGAACCATAAACAATTAATGAACATGCACCTGTGGAATGGTCATTAAGACACTAACAGCTTACAGACGGTAGACAATTAAGGTCACATTTATGAAAACTTAGGACACTAAAGAGGCCTTTCTACTGACTCTGAAAAACACCAAAAGAAAGATACCCAGGGTCCCTGCTCATCTGCGTGAACTTGCCTTAGGCATGCTGCAAGGAGGCATGAGGACTGCAGATGTGGCCAGGGCAATAAATTGCATTGTCTGTACTGTGAGACGCCTAAGACAGCGCTACAGGGAGACCGATTGTCCTCGCAGTGGCAGACCACGTGTAACATCACCTGCACAGGATCGGTACATTCGAACATCACACCTGCAAGACAGGTACAGGATAGTAACAACAACTGCCTGAGTTACACCAGGAACACACAATCCCTCCATCAGTGCTCAGACTGTCCGCAATAGGTTGAGGGAGGCTGGACGGAGGGCTTGTAGGCTTGTTGTAAGGCAGGTCCTCACCAGACATCACCAGTAACAACGTTGCCTATGGGTACAAACACACCGTCGCTGGACCAGACAGAACTGGCAAAAAGTGCTCTTCACTGACGAGTCACCAGGTGTGATGGTCGGTTTCGTGTTTATCGTCGAAGGAATGAGCGTTACACCGAGGCCTGTACTCTGGAGTGGGATCGATTTGGAGGTGGAGGGTCAGTCATGGTCTGGGGCGGTGTGTCACAACATCATCGGGACTGTGCCTGCAATGACAACAAGCTATCTCAACGCTGTGCGTTACAGGGATGACATCCTCCTCCCTCATGTGGTACCCTTCCTGCAGGCTCATCCTGACATGACCCTCCAGCATGACAATGCCACCAGCCATACTGCTCGTTCTGTGCGTGATTTCCTGCAAGACAGGAATGTCAGTGTTCTGCCATGGTCAGCGAAGAGCTCGGATCTCAATACCATTGAGCACGTCTGGGACCTGTTGGATCGGAGGGTGAGGGCGAAGGCCATTCCCCCCAGAAATGTCTGGGAACTTGCAGGTGCCTTGGTGGAAGAGTGGGGTAACATCTCACAGCATGAACTGGCAAATCTGGTGCAGTCTATGAGGAGGAGATGCACTGCAGTACTTAATGCAGCTGGTGGCCACACCAGATCCTGACTGTTACTTTTGATTTTAACCCCCTTCCTTTGTTCAGGGACACATTATTCCATTTCTGTTAGTCACATATCTGTGGAACTTATTCAGTTTATGTCTCAGTTGTTGAATCTTGTTGTGTTCATCCAAATATTTACACATGTGAAGTTTGCTGAAAATAAACACAGTTGACAGTGAAACAACGTATTATTGAGTCGAACTTGTAAGTTAGCGATGAATATGTTTTGTTTTTCCCATGAGGTTGTGACAAACTACTGCCATCTGGTGGAGACAAGAAATAATTGCATAAAATCAATTTGTAATAGTTAATGGTCCCTGAAAAGATATTAGTGCTTGAAAGCCCTTGAATTTGACTTGCCACTGTCTGCATGAACCCAATAAGTCCCTATATTGTTCTTTATTATTTATTTTATTTAACTAGGCAAGTCAGTTAAGAACAAATTCTTATTTACAATGATGAACAGTGGGTTAACTGCCTTGTTCAGGGGCAGAACCTTGTCAGCTCGGGAATTCGATCCAGCAACCTTTCAGTTACTGGCCCAACACTAACCACTAGGCTACCTGCCACCCCTTTATATAACAGACCCTATATTATTCTTTATTGGTGGAAATTGCGAGCCCTCTTTTTGTATTGTGGTGATGGGTCAGTTTTATGCGATAATATTGCAAGGATTCAACTGTTTTGTCCTGAAATAGTACAGTGATTGGTCAAATTTGATTTAGCAAAAAAAACATTTGCGATCACGCAATCCTGGAGGGACTGATATAGACCTACGCAGTGCACGGGCAAAGTACTCTCCTGGAGGGACTGATATAGGCCTACACAGTGCACGGGCAAAGTACTATCCTGGAGGGACTGATATAGGCCTACGCAGTGCACGGGCAAAATACTCTCCTGGAGGGACTGATATAGCTCTACGCAGTGCACGGGCAAAGAACTATCCTGGAGGGACTGATATAGACCTACGCAGTGCACGGGCAAAGTACTCTCCTGGAGGGACTGATATAGGCCTACACAGTGCACGGGCAAAGTACTATCCTGGAGGGACTGATATAGGCCTACGCAGTGCACGGGCAAAATACTCTCCTGGAGGGACTGATATAGGCCTACACAGTGCACGGGCAAAGTACTATCCTGGAGGGACTGATATAGGCCTACGCAGTGCACGGGCAAAGTACTCTCCTGGAGGGACTGATATAGGCCTACACAGTGCATGGGCAAAGTACTATCCTGGAGGGACTGATATAGGCCTACACAGTGCACGGGCAAAGTACAATCCTGGAGGGACTGATATAGGCCTACACAGTGCATGGGCAAAGTACTATCCTGGGGGACTGATATAGGCCTACACAGTGCACAGGCAAAGTACTCTCCTGGAGGGACTGATATAGCTCTACGCAGTGCACGGGCAAAGAACTATCCTAGAGGGACTGATATAGGCCTACACAGTGCACGGGCAAAGTACTCTCCTGGAGGGACTGATATAGGCCTACACAGTGCACGGGCAAAGTACTATCCTGGAGGGACTGATATAGGCCTACGCAGTGCACGGGCAAAGTACTATCCTGGAGGGACTGATATAGGCCTACACAGTGCACGGGCAAAGTACAATCCTGGAGGGACTGATATAGGCCTACACAGTGCACGGGCAAAGTACAATCCTGGAGGGACTGATATAGGCCTACACAGTGCACGGGCAAAGTACTATCCTGGAGGGACTGATATAGGCCTACACAGTGCACGGGCAAAGTACTATCTAATGTTTTTCCTTCCTACCTGCTAGTTCCATCACCCAACCAGGTCTGAATCCGTCCTTGATTAAAATGAGGGAATGAAAACCAGACGGGTTCCAGCCCTCCATAACCGGCGTTAGATATCCATGGTGTACAGGAAGTGGTACAGGAAGTGGTACAGGAAGTGGCAGAGGAAGTGTTATATCAGTCCGAATCTGTCTGTCTGTCTGTCTGTCTCAAGAGGAATATCCTGCTGACCTGTGCCTTACCTTACGTCAACAATGTCTATGTAGTGATTAGTGTCGTTTTGTAGTGACAAATCGATACCTTGGCTCCAAGTATCAATATGTAAAAAAAAATATACAGTACCAGTCAAAAGAGGAGTCTTTAAGTCAAAGGGTGGCTAATTTGAAGAATCTAAAATAATTTTATTTGTTTAACACTTTTTTGGTTACTACATGATTCCATATGTGTTATTTCATAGTTTTGATGTCTTCATTATTATTCTACAGTGTAGAAAATAGTAAAAATAAAGAAAAACGCTTGAATGAGTAGGAGTGTCCAAACTTTTGACTGGTACTGTATATATGTATACCCAATATACAGTGGGGCCAAAAAGTATTTAGTCAGCCACCAATTGTGCAAGTTCTCCCACTTAAAAAGATGAGAGGCCTGTAATTTTCATCATAGGTACACTTCAACTTACTTATATACTTATTTTTCACCATAATTTGCTAAATAAATTCATTAAAAATCCTACAATGTGATTTTCTGGATTTTTTTCTCATTTTGTCTGTCATATTTGAAGTGTACCTGTGATAAATGAAAGGCCTCTCATCTTTTTAAGTGGGAGAACTTGCACAATTGGTGGCTGACTAAATAATTTTTTGCCCCACTGTATGCGTGTGTGTGTGTATATCATTTTTTTATTTTATTCGGTAACGTCAGCTATACCTGCGCTAAAACGCCAGTATTTTTAATCATATCGCTTGTTCTCAAACTTGTTTTTAAAAAGTGAGCCACTTTTTTTCCCCCCTGATTGATCAAAACTAAATTTCTCCTGCTCTCTCTTGTCTCTCTGCCGCAGACATATAGCGAGCAATATGTTTGGAACATCAAATCTCATTAAAAATCGCAGTATCGAATCGCAATACATTAAGAATCGTGAGATCTGCATATGCAGATTTTGTTTGTTGTCCTGGCACTACACAGCTTATTCAAATAACCAAAGCTTGATGATGAGTTGATTATTTGAATCGGCTGTGTAGTGCTGGGGCAGAGAACAAAACGGTCACCCCTTGGGATCCTCCAGGACTGAGTTTAGGGAACGCTGCAAGTGTCTTTCTGACTGGCTGTTTTCTTACCAGTCTTCCTCAGGAGGGCAAGAGGAACGTCCTAGTGACCAGTGCCTTGCCTTATGTTAACAACGTCCCTCATCTGGGCAACATCATCGGCTGTGTGCTCAGCGCTGACGTCTTTGCCAGGTAGATAACACACTACCCTACTGTACCCTACTCTACTGTGCACTACCCTACTGTACCCTACCCTACTGTACCCTACTCTACTGTGCACTACCCTACTGTACCCTACCCTACTCTACTGTGCACTACCCTACTGTACCCTACCCTACTCTACTGTGCACTACCCTACTGTACCCTACCCTACTCTACTGTGCACTACCCTACTGTACCCTACTCTACTGTGCACTACCCTACTGTACCCTACCCTACTCTACTGTGCACTACCCTACTGTACCCTACCCTACTCTACTGTGCACTACCCTACTGTACCCTACCCTACTCTACTGTGCACTACCCTACTGTACCCTACCCTACTCTACTGTACACTACCCTACTGTACCCTACCCTACTCTACTGTGCACTACCCTACTCTACTGTACACTACCCTACTGTACCCTACTCTACTCTACTGTGCACTACCCTACTGTACCCTTCCCTACTCTACTGTGCACTACCCTACTGTACCCTACCCTACTCTACTGTGCACTACCTGTACTACTCTACTGTGCACTACCCTACTGTACCCTACCCTACTCTACTGTGCCCTACCCTACTGTACCCTACCCTACTGTGCACTACCCTACTACTGTACACTACCCTACTGTACCCTACTCTACTGTGCACTACCCTACTCTACTGTACCCTACTCTACTGTGCACTACCCTACTCTACTGTGCACTACCCTACTGTACCCTACTCTACTGTGCCCTACCCTACTGTACACTACACTGCCCTACTGTACCCTACACTACCAAACTGTAACCTACCCTACTATACACTACCCTACCCTACTGTACCCTACTCTACTGTACACTACACTACCCTACTGTACACTACCCTACTCTACTGTACACTACGCTACCCTTCTGTGCACTACCCTACTATACACTACCCTACCCTACTCTACTGTACACTACCCTACTCTACTGTACCCTACTCAACTGTGCACTACCCTACTCTACTGTACACTACCAAACTGTACCCTACTATACACTACCCTACCCTACTGTACACTAGCCTACTCTACTGTACACTACCCTGCTCTACTGTACCCTACCCTACTATACACTACCCTACCCCACTGTACCCTACTCTACTATACCCTACACTACCCTACTGTACCCTACCCTACTGTACCCTACACTACCAAACTGTACCCTACCCTACTCTACTGTACCCTACCCTACTGTACACTACCCTACTCTACACTATCCTACCCTACTGTACTCTACCCTACTGTACACTACCCTACTGTACACTACCCTACTGTACACTACCCTACTCTACTGTACACTACTCTACTGTACACTACCCTACTCTACACTATCCTACCCTACTGTACACTACCCTACTGTACACTACCCTACTATACTGTACACTACCCTACTATACACTACCCTACCCTACTCTACTGTACACTACCCTACTCTACTGTACACTACCCTACTATACACTACACTACCCTACTATACACTACCCTACCCTACTGTACACTACCCTACTCTACTGTACACTACCCTACTCTACTGTACACTACGCTACCCTTCTGTGCACTACCCTACTATACACTACCCTACCCTACTCTACTGTACACTACCCTACTCTACTGTACCCTACTCAACTGTGCACTACCCTACTCTACTGTACACTACCAAACTGTACCCTACTGTACACTACCCTACTGTACCCTACTCTACTGTGCACTACCCTACTCTACTGTACCCTACTCTACTGTGCACTACCCTACTCTACTGTGCACTACCCTACACTACCCTACTCTACTGTGCACTACGTCAGCCACGTCTACCCTACCCTACTATACACTACCCTACCCCACTGTACCCTACTCTACTATACTATACTCTACACTACCCTACTGTACCCTACCCTACTGTACCCTACACTACCAAACTGTACCCTACTCTACTGTACCCTACTCTACTGTACCCTACCCTACTGCACCCTACCCTACTGTACCCTACCCTACTCTACACTATCCTACCCTACTGTACACTACCCTACTCTACACTGTCCTACCCTACTGTACTCTACCCTACTGTACTCTGCTCTACTGTACACTACTCTACTGTACACTACCCTACTGTACACTACCCTACTATACTGTACACTACCCTACTATACTGTACACTACCCTACTATACACTACACTACCCTACTATACACTACCCTACCCTACTGTACACTACCCTACTATACTGTACACTACCCTACTCTACTGTACACTACCCTACTGTACACTACCCTACTATACTCTCCACTACCCTACTATACTGTATACTACCCTACTATACTGTACACTACCCTACTATACTGTACTGTACACTACCCTACTGTACTGTACACTACCCTACTGTACTGTACACTACCCTACTATACTGTACACTACCCTACTATACTGTACACTGCCCTACTGTACACTACCCTACTATACTCTCCACTACCCTACTATACTGTATACTACCCTACTATACTGTACACTACCCTACTATACTGTACTGTACACTACCCTACTGTACTGTACACTACCCTACTATACTGTACACTACCCTACTATACTGTACACTACCCTACTATACTGTACACTACCCTACTATACTGTACTGTACACTACCCTACTATACTGTACACTACCCTACTGTACTGTACACTACCCTACTATACTGTACACTACCCTACTATACTGTACACTACCCTACTATACTGTACTGTACACTACCCTACTGTACTGTACACTACCCTACTATACTGTATACTACCCTACTATACTGTACACTACCCTACTATACTGTACTGTACACTACCCTACTGTACTGTACACTACCCTACTATACTGTACACTACCCCACTATACTATTCAGTATCCTACCCCTTGAGCCATAGTGTCTCTTCAAGTCTCCCTGACCTCTTTTGTGTTAGTCTTTCTATCTCTCTTCTCTGTTTCTCACTTACACTTTCATTTCATGTCTCTCTGTGTCTCCCAGGTATGGTCGTCTGCGTGGTTGGAATGTACTGTATGTGTGTGGGACTGATGAGTACGGCACAGCTACAGAGAACAAGGCCCGTGAGGAAGGTCTGACAGCGCAGCAGATCTGTGACAAGTACCATGCTGTCCACGCCTCCATCTACCAGTGGTTCCAGGTGGACTTCGACTTCTTTGGCCGCACCACCACAAAGAAACAGACTGAGTGAGTAGCGGTGGTAGAATTTCATGTTAAAGTTCTGCTTATTCTTCGGATTATATAGGAGGATTCAGCACCTGATCTAAAACATTAGGAACACCTGCTCTTTCCATGACATAGACTGACCAGGTGAATCCAGGTGAAAGTTATGATCCCTTAGTGATGTCACTTGTTAAATCCACTGCAATCAGTGTAGATGAAGGTGAGGAGACAAGTTAAAGAAGGACTTTTAACCCTTGAGACAGTTGAGACATGGATTGCGTCTGTGTGCCATTCAGAGTGTGAAAAGTAAGTAAGTAACTTTAAACGGAGTGTGGTAGTAGGTGCCAGACACACTGGTTTGGGTCAAGAACTGTTGGCTCTTCTTTTATTTATTTTACCTTTATTTAACTAGGCAAGTCAGTTATTAAGAACAAATTCTTATTTTCAATGACGGCCTAGGAACAGTGGGTTAACTGCCTGTTCAGGGGCAGAACGACAGATTTGTACCTTGTCAGCTCTGGGATTTGAACTTGCAACCTTCCGGTTACTAGTCCAATGCTCTAACCACTAGGCTACACTGCTGCCCCATCCTGAGGGCAAAGGTGGGGTATGGAGTTGTTCTTGCCATAATATGGACTTGGTATTTGACCAAATAGGGCCATCTTCCACCTCTACCTTGTCACAACACAACTGATTGTCTCAAACACATTAAGAAAGACATGTATTTTATCAAGGTACACCTGTTAATTGAAATGCATTCCAGGTGACTACCACATGAAGCTGGTTGAGAGAATGCCAAGAGTGTGCAACGCTGTCATCAAGGCAAAGTGTGTCTACTTTGAAGAATCTCACATAAAATATATTTTGATTTGTTTAACACTTTTTTTGGTTACTGCTATACCACATGTGTTATTTCATAGTTTTGATGTCTTCACTATTATTCTACAATGTAGAAAATAGTTTTAAAAATAAAGAGAAACCTCTTGAATGAGTAGGTGTGTCCAAACCTTTTGACTGGTACTGTACGTTAGCAATACACTGGAAGTGTGGTAGCTAGACATGTTAAAGGGTTCTGCAACACGGCTTCCTCTTCCTCTGTTCAAACAGGGATCGCATTAAAACTATTGTGTGGAGAATTAGTGTGGATTCATTTTCTTCAGGGGGTTTGTATGGATGATTGAAAACTTTTTGAAAGTGTTTTGAATTGTATTTGTGAATAAGTATCCTCTCTCTTTCTCTTTCTCTCTCTTTTTCTCTCTCTTTTTCTCTCTCTTTTTCTCTCTCTCTCTCTCTCTTTCTTTCTCTCTCTTTCTCTCTCTTTCTCTCTCTTTCTCTCTCTTTCTCTCTCTCTTTCTCTTTCTCTTTCTCTCTCTTTTTCTCTCTTTTTCTCTCTTTTTCTCTCTCTCTCTCTCTCTCTCTCTCTCTCTCTCTCTTTCTCTTTCTCTCTTCTCTTTCTCTCTCTTTTTCTCTCTCTTTTTCTCTCTCTCTCTCAGGATAGCCCAGAACATCTTCTGGCGTCTCCATGAGCGAGGCTTCCTACTTGAAGACATTGTGGAGCAGCTGCGCTGCGAGGCGTGCCAGCGTTTTCTAGCCGACCGCTTCGTCGAGGGAACATGTCCCTTCTGCTCTTACCCAGAGGCCCGAGGGGACCAGTGTGACAAGTGTGGCAAGCTTATCAACGCTGTGGAGCTACGGGTGAGGGGCTGGAGAGACCTTTTATAGGGGGCACGTTCCACAGCGGAGGCTAGACGACGCAACAGCCAATGGTTACGCGCCTCTTCATCGACTGACAAATTGCTTCAACATATGATTTGGTTATCTGATACTTAAAATACCTATCCAGGCGTTGTAAGATCTGTCAGGCGTTGTAAGATCTGTCAGGCGTTGTAAGATCTGTCAGGCGTCGTAAGATCTGTCAGGCGTCGTAAGATCTGTCAGGCGTCGTAAGATCTGTCAGGCGTCGTAAGATCTGTCAGGCGTCGTAAGATCTGTCAGGCGTCGTAAGATCTGTCAGGCGTCGTAAGATCTGTCAGGCGTCGTAAGATCTGTCAGGCGTCGTAAGATCTGTCAGGCGTCGTAAGATCTGTCAGGCGTCGTAAGATCTGTCAGGCGTCGTAAGATCTGTCAGGCGTCGTAAGATCTGTCAGGCGTCGTAAGATCTGTCAGGCGTCAGCCACGTCTAAGTTCTGGAACACGGCCATTATCTATCAATCAATTAATCAATCAATGGAGTTTACCTGATCTAGACAGATCTGGGTTGAATATTTTCAAATACTTTTGCTGCGGCGCTTGGTTTCGTTTTCCTGGTAGGAAGTATGGATGGAAGTATGAATGGAAGGAAGTAATAGAGTCGTCCCAAACGTCTAAAAACCATTGAGACACCGTCAAGGAGACTGAAGCTAAAGAATGGAAATTGACACAAATCTTTTGTGAGGATGACCAGATTTAGTGTAGCCTACTAATATTTAAATTGAAATCACAATGAAAAGAGCGACTCATTCTATTCGTCCCAAGCGGAACCAAAATGTCAATAACCCGTATCGTTTAATTAGCATCACTCTGATTGGCCTAAAAAAAAACAATAGAACAAAATGTATACAAGTTCCCAATCTAATCTATACAATGGTAGAAGGTCACATCTGGCCACGATTGTAAATGAAATGACGGCACAGCGACTCTGTAACGAGAAATCCACGTACAGTAAGACATCAAAATGTTATTCTGTTTATGAGCTATTGAAGGAATACAAACATGACAATTACATTCATATCAATCAATTACATTTATTTATAAAGCCCTTCTTACATCAGCTGATGTCTCAAAGTGCTGTACAGAAGCCCAGCCTAAAACCCCAAACAGCAAGCAATGCAGTTGTAGAAGCACAGTGGCTAGGAAAAACTCCCTAGAAAGGCAGGAACCTAGGAAGAAACCTAGAGAGGAACCAGGCTCTGAGGGATGGCCAGTCCTTTTCTGGCTGTGCCGGGTGGAGATTATAACAAAACATGGCCAAGATGTTCAAATGTTCATAAATGACCAGCAGGGTCAAATAATAATAATCACAGTGGTTGTAGAGGGTGCAACAGGTCAGCACCTCAGGAGTAAATGTCAGTTGGCTTTTCATAGCTGATCATTCAGAGTTGGAGACAGCAGGTGCGGTAGAGAGAGAGAGTCGAAATCAGCAGGTCCAGACAAGGTAGCACGTCCGGTGAACAGGTCAGGGTTCCATACCCGCAGGCAGAACAGTTAACTGGAGCAGCAGCACGACCAGGTGGACTGGGGACAGCAAGGAGTCATCATGCCATGTAGTCCTGAGGCATGGTCTTAGGGCTCAGGTCCTCTGAGAGAAGAGAGAAAGAGAGAGAGAATTAGAGAGGGCACACTTAAATTCACACAGGACACTGGATAAGACAGGAGAAGTACTCCAGATATAACAAACTGACCCTAGCCCCCCGACACATAAACTACTGCAGCATAAATACTGGTGGCTGAGACAGGAGGGGTCGGGAGACACTGTGGCCCCATCCGACAATACCCCCGGACAGGGCCAACCAGGCAGGATATAACCCCGCCCACCTTGCCAAAGCACAGCCCCCACACCACTAGAGGGATAACTTCAACCACCAACTTACCATCCTGAGACAAGGCCGAGTACAGCCCACGAAAATCTCCTCACGGCACCAAACCGAACAGGAAGATCACGTCAGTGACTCAACCCACTCAAGTGACGCACCCCTCCTAGGGACGGCATGGAAGAGCACCAGTAAGCCAGTGACTCAGCTCCTGTGGGAACCGGCCAGGTAGAGATAGCAAGGGCGGTTCGTTGCTCCAGTGCCTTTCCATTCACCTTCACACTCCTGGGTCAGACTACACTCAATCATAGGACTGAAGAGATGAGTCTTCAGTAAAGACTTGAAGGTTGAGATCGAGTCTGCGTCTCTCACATGGATAGGCAGACCATTCCATACAAATGTTGATCCAAGTCGCCGACACAAGGGTCACCCTCTCTCCTCCACTACAAGGCCTTAGTGATGTGTTCTCTCTCTCTACAGGAGCCTACTTGTAAGGTGTGTAGTCAGACTCCTGTAGTCCAATCCTCCAAACACCTGTTCCTGGACCTGCCCAAGGTACACACAGTCACGTCTTTCAAATTCCCCACCATGTTAGTTTGACTCTAAGTCCACATAATAAGCTAAGATTTTATAGGTGTTTAAACTAAGGTGATTGTTTATCTCTTCCTCCCGTACCTTTTTCTCTCTCTCTCTCTCGTATACCTCTCGCTCTCTCTCTGTCTCTCTCTCTCTCGTATACCACTCTGTCTCTGTGGTCAGTTGGAGGCTGAGTTGGAGCAGTGGTTGGAGAGGTCTACTGGGTCAGGGGACTGGACGGCCAACGCCAAACAGATCACCAGATCCTGGGTGAGGGACGGACTCAAACCCCGCTGCATCACCAGAGACCTGAAGTGGGGAACCCCTGTACCTCACCCCGACTTCTCTGACAAGGTACCAGACAAACTCAACCTTCAGTAATTTTCTCTTTCTCTAGCTCTCTCTCTCTAGCTCTCTCTCTTTCTCTCTCTCTCTCTTTCTCTAGCTCTCTTTCTCTAGCTCTCTCTCTTTCTCTAGAGCTCTCTCTTTCTTGTTGTCTCATTCTCTTTATCTCTCTCTCTCTCATTCTCTTGAACACACACACTCTGTTTTCTCTCTCCCCCCCCATTCAGGAAGTAATCATCTTCCTCTTCTTTTGTCTCCAGGTGTTCTACGTGTGGTTTGACGCTCCTATTGGTTACCTGTCCATCACAGCCAACTACACTGACCAATGGGAGAAGTGGTGGAAGAACCCACAGCAGGTACAGTGTGTCTACCAATCAGGTCATACTCTGTGATGTTTACAGTCTTCTGGTCTCTTTAAACTCAACTCCACCCAGCTACAGACTTCAGTTCTACAGCCTTCTAGTCTCCCCAGTGGATCAACACTTAATCATATCAAATTCAACTAATCGGTTAGCTCAGTCAGGTGTGTTAATTCTGAAAACAATCCTTCATACATTGCAGACATCCAGGACTGAATTTCTGATATATTCCAGACATGTTTGGATCTGTAATTCCTGTATTCTACCACCAGGTGGTGCTGTATAACATCATGTAATTCCTGTATTCTACCACCAGGTGGAGCTGAATAACTTCATGTAATTCCTGTATTCTACCACATCATGTAATTCCTGTATTCTACCACCAGGTGGAGGTGTATAACTTCATGTATCCTGTATTCTACCACATCATGTAATTCCTGTATTCTACCACCAGGTGGAGCTGAATAACTTCATGTAATTCCTATATTCTACCACCAGGTGGAGCTGTATAACTTCATGTAATTCCTGTATTCTACCACATCATGTAATTCCTGTATTCTACCACCAGGTGGAGCTGTATAACTTCATGTAATTCCTGTATTCTACCACCAGGTGGAGCTGTATAACTTCATGTAATTCCTGTATTCTACCACCAGGTGGAGCTGTATAACTTCATGTAATTCCTATATTCTACCACCAGGTGGAGCTGTATAACTTCATGTAATTCCTGTATTCTACCACCAGGTGGAGCTGTATAACTTCATGTAATTCCTATATTCTACCACCAGGTGGAGCTGTATAACTTCATGTAATTCCTGTATTCTACCACCAGGTGGAGCTGTATAACTTCATGGCCAAGGACAATGTTCCGTTCCACAGTGTGGTGTTCCCCTGCTCTCTACTGGGAGCACAGGACAACTACACACTGGTCAACCACCTGGTGGCTACAGGTAACACACACACACACACAGACATGCACACACACACACACACTAACACACACATATACACACACACATATACACACATACACACTAATACACAGACATGCACACACACACACAAACAGACCGGTGTGCCCGCACATTGACTCTGTACCGGTATATAGTTTTGCTATTGTTATTTTACTGCTGCTCTTTAATTACTTGTAACTTTTATCTCTTATTCGTATTTTTTAAACTACTACACCTGTTGTATTCAGCATTTCACTGTGAGGTCTACACCTGTTGTATTCAGCATTTCACTGTAAGGTCTACTACACCTGTTGTATTCAGCATTTCACTGTAAGGTCTACTACACCTGTTGTATTCGGGGCGCATGTGACTAATACAATTTGATTTGATTTGACATGCGCACACACACATTAACACACACATACACACACATTAACACACACACACACACACACACACATAAAGGGCTTTAGTGTTGGTCAAACTTGAAATCCCTCTTAATATTACAGACAATACAATTTAATATTTTAGTTTTTAGTTTTCCCACTGTGGTTGTTGACTGTTGATGTTAAGCCGTTGTTACCCAGTTGAATCCACTTGCAGTTGTCAGTCGTTGTGGATGAGATGAAATGAAGTACTGTGTTTCCTCTCAGAGTACCTGAACTACGAGGACACCAAGTTCTCTAAGAGTCGAGGTGTTGGTGTGTTTGGTGACATGGCCAAGGATACGGGCATCCCCTCTGACGTGTGGCGATTCTACCTGCTGTACCTCCGTCCCGAGGGACAGGACTCGGCCTTCTCCTGGGTCGACATGGCCACCAAGAACAACTCTGAGCTGCTCAATAACCTGGGCAACTTCATCAACAGGTACTGTAGCAGGAGAGGTAGAGGCTGGTTCTGTAGCAGGAGAGGTAGAGGCTGGTTCTGTAGCAGGAGAGGTAAAGGCTGGGACTGTAGCAGGAGAGGTAGAGGGTGGGCCTCAACAGGTTCTGTAGCAGGAGAGGTAGAGGCTGGACCTCAACAGGTTCTGTAGCAGGAGAGGTAGAGGCTGGACCTCAACAGGTTCTGTAGCAGGAGAGGTAGAGGCTGGTTCTGTAGCAGGAGAGGTAGAGGCTGGTTCTGTAGCAGGAGAGGTAGAGGCTGGGTTTGTAGCAGGAGAGGTAGAGGCTGGTTCTGTAGCAGGAGAGGTAGAGGCTGGGCCTCAACAGGTTCTGTAGCAGGAGAGGTAGAGGCTGGTTCTTAACAGGTTCTGTAGCAGGAGAGGTAGAGGCTGGTTCTTAACAGGTTCTGTAGCAGGAGAGGTAGAGGCTGGTTCTCAACAGGTTCTGTAGCAGGAGAGGTAGAGGCTGGGTCTGTAGCAGGAGAGGTAGAGGCTGGGTCTGTAGCAGAGAGGTAGAGGCTGGGTCTGTAGCAGGAGAGGTAGAGGCTGGGTCTGTTGCAGGAGAGGTAGAGGCTGGGTCTGTAGCAGGAGAGGTAGAGGCTGGGTCTGTAGCAGGAGAGGTAGAGGCTGGGTCTGTAGCAGGAGAGGTAGAGGCTGGGTCTGTAGCAGGAGAGGTAGAGGCTGGGTCTGTAACAGGAGAGGTAGAGGCTGGGTCTGTAGCAGGAGAGGTAGAGGCTGGGTCTGTAGCAGGAGAGGTAGAGGCTGGGTCTGTAGCAGGAGAGGTAGAGGCTGGGTCTGTAGCAGGAGAGGTAGAGGCTGGGTCTGTAGCAGGAGAGGTAGAGCAGGGTACCAACAGGAGAGGTAGAGGCTGGGTCTGTAGCAGGAGAGGTAGAGCAGGGTACCAACAGGAGAGGTAGAGGCTGGGTCTGTAGCAGGAGAGGTAGAGCAGGGTACCAACAGGAGAGGTAGAGGCAGGGTACCAACAGGAGAGGTAGAGGCTGGGTCTGTAGCAAGAGAGGTAGAGCAGGGTACCAACAGGAGAGGTAGAGGCTGGGTCTGTAGCAGGAGAGGTAGAGGCTGGGTCTGTAGCAGGAGAGGTAGAGGCAGGGTACCAACAGGAGAGGTAGAGGCTGGGTCTGTAGCAAGAGAGGTAGAGCAGGGTACCAACAGGAGAGGTAGAGGCAGGGTCTGTAGCAGGAGAGGTAGAGGCTGGGTCTGTAGCAGGAGAGGTAGAGCAGGGTACCAACAGGAGAGGTAGAGCAGGGTACCAACAGGAGAGGTAGAGCAGGGTACCAACAGGAGAGGTAGAGGCTGGGTCTGCGGGTCAGGAAAGAGCAGGGTACCAACAGCTGAATCTCTAAACCTGGAAATGTGTCATTTATTATTCAGGTAGTTGTTTTATTTTAAATCGTTAAATACATGATAAGTATTGGAATTAATCATTTAAGCCCATCTAAGTGCTGAAGTCAACACATTGGGAAATGTAAGGAATTGCTTGTGATGACTCTCTCCTCCCTCCTCCCCTCCCCCTCTCCCTCTCTCCCTCCCTCCCTCCCTCTCTCCCTCCCTCCCCCCTCCCTCTCTCCCTCCCTCTCTCCTCCCTCCTCCCCTCTCCCCCTCCCTCTCCCTCCCTCTCTCCCTCCCTCTCTCCCCCCCTCCCTCTCTCCCTCTCCCTCCCTCCTCCCCTCCCCCTCCCTCCCTCTCCCTCCCTCTCTCCCTCCCTCCCTCTCTCCCTCCCTCCCTCCCTCTCTCCTCCCTCCTCCCCTCCCCCTCCCTCTCCCTCCCTCCCCCCTCCCTCTCTCCCTCCCTCTCTCCTCCCTCCTCCCCTCTCCCCCTCCCTCCCTCCCTCTCTCCCTCCCTCTCTCCTCCCTCCCTCTCTCCCTCCCTCTCTCCTCCCTCCCTCCTCCCCTCTCCCCCTCCCTCCTCCCCCTCTCTCCCCTCGCTCCCCCTCTCTCCCCTCCCTCCCTCGCTCCCCCTCTCTCCCCTCCCTCCCTCGCTCCCCCCTCTCTCCCCTCCCTCCCTCGCTCCCCCTCCCTCCCTCTCTCCCTCCCTCCTCCCCTCTCCCCCCTCCCTCGCTCCCCCTTCTCTTCCTCTCCCCCTCCCCCTTCTCTTCCTCTCCCCCTCCCTCTCTCCTCCCTTTCTCCTCCCTCCTCCCCTCTCCCCTCCCTCTCTCCTCTCCCCTCCCTCTTCCCTCCCTCTCTCCTCTCCCCTCCCTCTCTCCTCCCTCCTCCCCTCTCCCCTCCCTCTCTCCCTCCCTCTCCCCTCCCTCCCTCCTTCCCTCTCTCTCCCTCTCCCCCTCCCCCTCTCTCCCCCCTCCCTCCCTCTCTCTCCATCCCCCTCCCTCTCTCCCTCCCTCTCTCTCCCCCTCCCTCCCTCTCCCCTCTCCCCCTCCCTCTCCCTCCCTCTCTCCCTCCCTCCCTCTCTCCCTCCCTCTCTCCCCCTCCCTCTCTCCCTCTCCCTCCCTCCCCCTCCCTCTCTCCCTCCCTCCCTCTCTCCCTCCCTCCCTCCCTCTCTCCTCCCTCCTCCCCTCCCCCTCCCTCTCCCTCCCTCCCCCTTCCCTCTCTCCCTCCCTCTCTCCTCCCTCCTCCCCTCTCCCCCCCTCCCTCCCTCCCTCTCTCCCTCCCTCTCTCCTCCCTCCCTCTCTCCCTCCCTCTCTCCTCCCTCCCTCCTCCCCTCTCCCCCTCCCTCCTCCCCCTCTCTCCCCTCCCTCGCTCCCCCTCTCTCCCCTCCCTCCCTCGCTCCCCCTCTCTCCCCTCCCTCCCTCGCTCCCCCTCTCTCCCCTCCCTCCCTCGCTCCCCCTCCCTCTCCCCTCCCTCCTCCCCTCTCCCCCCTCCCTCGCTCCCCCTTCTCTTCCTCTCCCCCTCCCCCTTCTCTTCCTCTCCCCCTCCCTCTCTCCTCCCTTTCTCCTCCCTCCTCCCCTCCCCTCCCTCTCTCCTCTCCCCTCCCTCTTCCCTCCCTCTCTCCTCTCCCCTCCCTCTCTCCTCCCTCCTCCCCTCTCCCTCCCTCTCTCCCTCCCTCTCCCCTCCCTCCCTCCTTCCCTCTCTCTCCCTCTCCCCCTCCCCCTCTCTCCCCCCTCCCTCCCTCTCTCTCCATCCCCCTCCCTCTCTCCCTCCCTCTCTCTCCCCCTCTCCCCCTCCCTCCCTCTCCCCCTCCCTCTCCCTCCCTCTCTCCCTCCCTCCCTCTCTCCCTCCCTCTCCCCCCCTCCCTCTCTCCCTCTCCCCTCCCTCCTCCCCCCCCCTCCCGCTCCCTCCCTCTCTCCCTCCCTCCCTCCCTCCCTCTCTCCTCCCTCCTCCCCTCCCCCTCCCTCTCCCTCCCTCCCCCCTTCCCTCTCTCCCTCCCTCTCTCCTCCCTCCTCCCCTCTCCCCCCTCCCTCTCTCCCTCCCTCTCTCCTCCCTCCCTCTCTCCCTCCCTCTCTCCTCCCTCCCTCCTCCCCCTCCCTCTCCCCCTCCCTCCCTCCCCCTCTCTCCCCCTCCCTCCCTCGCTCCCCCTCCTCTCCCCCTCCCTCCCTCGCTCCCCCCTCTCCCCCCCCTCCCTCGCTCCCCCTCCCTCCCCTCCCTCCCTCGCTCCCCCTCTCTCCCCCCCTCCCTCGCTCCCCCTCCCTCCCTCTCTCCCTCCCTCCTCCCTCTCCCCCTCCCTCGCTCCCCCTTCTCTTCCTCTCCCCCTCCCCCTTCTCTTCCTCTCCCCCTCCCTCTCTCCTCCCTTTCTCCTCCCTCCTCCCCTCTCCCCTCCCTCTCTCCTCTCCCCTCCCTCTTCCCTCCCTCTCTCCTCTCCCCTCCCTCTTCCCTCCCTCTCTCCTCTCCCCTCCCTCTCTCCTCCCTCCTCCCCTCTCCCCTCCCTCTCTCCCTCCCTCTCCCCTCCCTCCCTCCTTCCCTCTCTCTCCCTCTCCCCCTCCCCCTCTCTCCCCCCTCCCTCCCTCCCTCTCTCTCCATCCCCCTCCCTCTCTCCCTCCCTCTCTCCCCCCTCTCCCCCCTCCCTCCCTCTCCCCCCCCCTCCCTCTCTCTCCCCCTCTCCCCCTCCCTCCCTCTCTCTCCCCCCCCCTCCCTCCCTCTCTCCCATCCCCCTCCCTCTCTCCCTCCCTCCTCTCCCCCTCTCCCCCCCTCCCTCCCTCCCTCTCTCTCCCTCCCTCTCCCCCTCCCTCCCTCTCTCAGGGCTGGTATGTTTGTCAGTAAGTTCTTTGAGAGCTGTGTCCCTGCCATGGCTCTTCAGCAGGAGGACAAGAGACTGTTGGCTCAGGTGGGATGGGAGCTGAAGCAGTACATTAACCTCATGGACAGAGTCAAGTAAGAACAAGTTGTCAAAATGCTGCTCATCACACACACACACACACACTTGCACTGACACAGTTTTAGGAGTGTCTGAAAAGAATGGAGAGTTGAAAGTTGAAGTTTATATTTTGTGTTGTGGTCTGGGGAGTTCGTGTTGATGCAGCACCACCATAATGTACAACACACTTTGAAATAAGGTCTTATTTGACCGTGTTGCTAATTCTATTCTGTTCACCCTATCAGGATCTGTTCTGTTCTGTTCACCCTATCAGGATCTGTTCTGTTCTGTTCACCCTATCAGGATCTGTTCTGTTCTGTTCACCCTATCAGGATCTGTTCTGTTCTGTTCACCCTATCAGGATCTGTTCTGTTCTGTTCACCCTATCAGGATCTGTTCTGTTCTGTTCACCCTATCAGGATCTGTTCTGTTCTGTTCACCCTATCAGGATCTGTTCTGTTCTGTTCACCCTATCAGGATCTGTTCTGTTCTGTTCACCCTATCAGGATCTGTTCTGTTCTGTTCACCCTATCAGGATCTGTTCTGTTCTGTTCTGTTCACCCTGTTCACCCTATCAGGATCTGTTCTGTTCTGTTCACCCTATCAGGATCTGTTCTGTTCTGTTCACCCTATCAGGATCTGTTCCGTTCTGTTCACCCTATCAGGATCTGTTCTGTTCTGTTCACCCTATCAGGATCTGTTCTGTTCTGTTCACCCTATCAGGATCTGTTCTGTTCTGTTCACCCTATCAGGATCCGTGATGCCCTGAAGTGTATCCTCAACATCTCTCGCCACGGTAACCAGTACATCCAGGTCAACGAACCCTGGAAGAAAATTAAAGGAGATGAAACAGACAGGTTCGTCTATTTCTCTCTCTCTCTCTGTCTTCGCTCTCTCTTCTCTCTCTCTTCTCTCTGTCTCTCTGTCTCTGTCTCTCTCTCTCAACAGGTCACAAATCTTGCTGCTGTGATGGCACACTGTGGAATTTCACCCAATAGATATGGGAGTTTATCAAAATTGGATTTGTTTCCAAATTATTTTTGTGTCTGTGTAATCTGAGAGAAATATGTCTCTCTAATATGCTCATACATTGGGCAGGAGGTTAGGAAGTGCAGCTCAGTTTCCACCTCATTTTGTGGGCAGTGAGCACATAGCCTGTCTTCTCTTGAGAGCCATGTCTGCCTACGGCGGCCTTTCTCAATAGCAAGGCTATGCTCACTGAGTCTGTACATAGTCAAGGCTTTCCTTAAGTTTGGGTCAGTCACAGTGGTCAGGTATTCTGCCACTGTGTACTCTCTGTTTAAGACCAAATAGCATTCTAGTTTGCTCTGTTTTTTTGTTAATTCTTTCCAATGTGTCAAGTAATTATCTTTTTGTTTTCTCATGATTTGGTTGGGTCTAATTGTGCTGTTGTCCTGGGGCTCTGTAGGGTGTGTTTGTTTGTGAACAGAGCCTCAGGACCAGCTTGCTTAGGGACTCTTCTCCAGGTTCATCTCTCTGTAGGTGATGGCTTTGTTATGGAAGGTTTGGGAATCGCTTCCTTTTAGGTGGTTATAGAATTTAACGGCTCTTTTCTGGATTTTGATAATTAGTGGGTATCGGCCTAATTCTGCTCTGCATGCATTATTTGGTGTTCTACGTTGTACACGGAGGATATTTTTGCAGAATTCTGCGTGCAGAGTCTCAATTTGGTTTTCGTCTCATTTTGTAAATTCTTGGTTGGTGAGCGGACCCCAGACCTCACAACCATACAGGGCAATAGGTTCTATAATTGATTCAAGTATTTTTTTTGCCAGATCCTAATTGGTATGTTGAATTTTCTCTCTCTTTCACTCTGTCCCTCTCTCTCTCAGTAATGCCCTCCCCCCTCTCTCTTCCAGGCAGCGATCGGGTACAGTGACAGGTGTGTCTGTGAATGTGGCGTGCCTGCTGTCCGTCATGCTCCAGCCCTACATGCCAACGGTCAGTCACACCATCCGCCAGCAGCTGAACGCTCCGCCCTCCGTTACCGGGACCCTGCTGCAGGGCACAGGGAACTTCGTCTGCTCTCTGCCCGTCGGGCATCACATTGGCACGGTGAGGAGAGATCTGTTAGATATGAACAGAGGGAAATCACTTTGTCATGTGTTCCATTATATTTCTAGGATGTTGATGTTGATTAGAGACTCAGTAGCTCTAGGATGTTGATGTTGATTAGAGACTCAGTAGCTCTAGGATGTTGATGTTGATTAGAGACTCAGTAGCTCTAGGATGTTGATGTTGATTAGAGATTCAGTAGCTCTAGGATGTTGATGTTGATTAGAGACTCAGTAGCTCTAGGATGTTGATGTTGATTAGAGACTCAGTAGCTCTTAGCAGTATAATCTTCTAGGATGTTGATGTTGATTAGAGACTCAGTAGCTCTTAGCAGTATAATCTTCTAGGATGTTGATGTTGATTAGAGACTCAGTAGCTCTTAGCAGTATAATATTCTTGTCTTGGAGACATTTGGGCATTTAAACATGTTTTTATTTATATATTACTATGTCTGATTTTGTACTATAAAGTTGTCTAAATTCCAACTCCTTCATGGCTCTGTCTCGCTCTGTCTCGCTCTGTCACTGTCTCGCTCTGTCACTGTCTCGCTCTGTCACTGTCTCGCTCTGTCACTGTCTCGCTCTGTCACTTTCTCGCTCTGTCCCTGTCTCGCTCTGTCCCTGTCTCGCTCTGTCCCTGTCTCGCTCTGTCCCTGTCTCGCTCTGTCCCTGTCTCGCTCTGTCCCTGTCTCGCTCTGTCCCTGTCTCGCTCTGTCCCTGTCTCTCCCTGTCTCTACCTGTCTCTCTCTCTCTGTCCCTGTCTCTCTCTCTCTGTCCCTGTCTCTTTCTCGCTCTGTCCCTCACGCTATCTCTGTCCCTCACGCTCTCTCTGTCCCTATCTCTCTCCCTGTCCCTATCTCTCTCCCTGTCTCTGTCCCTGTCTCTCCCTGTCCCTATCTCTGTCTCTCCCTGTCCCTATCTCTGTCTCTCCCTGTCTCTCTCTCTGTCCCTGTCTCTCTCTCTCTGTCCCTGTCTGTCTCTCTCTGTCTCTCTGTCCCTGTCTCTCTCTCTCTGTCCTTGTCTCTCTCTGTCCCTGTGTCTGTCTTTCTCTCTCTCTCTCCCTCACTCTCTCTCTGTCCCTGTCTCTCTCTCTGTCCCTGTCTCTCTCTCTGTCCCTGTCTCTGTCCCTGTCTCTCTGTCCCTGTCTCTGTCCCTGTCTCTCTGTCCCTGTCTCTCTCTCTGTCCCTGTCTCTCTCTCTCCCTGTCTCTCTCTCTCTCTGTCCCTGTCTCTCTCTCTGTCCCTGTCTCTCTCTCTGTCCCTGTCTCTCTCTCTCTCTCTCTGTCCCTCTGTCTCTCTCTCTCTCTGTCCCTGTCTCTCTCTGTCCCGCTCACTCCGTCTCACGCAGGTCAGCCCGTTGTTCCAGAAACTAGAGTCCGAACAGATTGAGTCTCTGAAGAAGAGGTTTGGAGGACAGCAGGTCAGTACAGTGGTGAAGGTTAAGTGATGACAGACTAAAATAGTGTAAATACCGGTAGTGAAAGGAACATTTACTTCAACCAAAAAGAGTGTTTTTTTATACAATTCCAGGATGGTTACTTTGATATTTCAACAGGTAGGTAGATGAAATATCAAACGGACAACGGTAATATTGTTCAGTGGTATTGTCCTCAGACAGTGCTGTTCTCTTAGCTTAGTGTATTATAATAAGAATTATATTATAAGGCTCAAAACTGTTCAAGAAGGGGTGTGTTGGCGTACCTTGAATAGGTGCAGGGGAATCGATATCCTCTCCTCCTCGATCCCTCCTCAAATCCACAGTGGCAGGGCAGCCGTTTTGGGTTTTTTTAAATTCAGGAGTGGGCCTTTTATCTAAATCTTGTCCTCAATCCCTCCTTCCAGCCAGAGGAGGAAGAAGAAGCCAAACCGAAGGTATCTCACCTTGCTGTGTGTTCTGTATGGAGTGATACAATTACTGTAGACACTTAACATTACTGTAGACACTTAATGCTCCATATTACTGTAGACACTTAATGCTCCATATTACTGTAGACACTGTTAACACTCCAGTGTTGAGTGAAAGAGCGGGAAGACTGAGGAACAAAGGGAAAATCTGTGCTATCGTAAATACAATATCCTATGCATTCTAAATTACTGCCCATTTGGAAAAGGAAAATGCAATAAATATTTACTCTGAGCTGCGCTTCAGTAGGCTGGTGGTAGATGGAAGGCTGTGTTGCCCAACAGAGTCCTTTGTCCTTTGAAGAGTGTCTCTGGTGGTGAACGGTATACGTTGTAGTGTCGTCATTGTGTGGTAGATGGGATACTCTGTCCGTCCTTTCCTAGCCCACATTTTCAGCTGCTGTTGCTAACTCAACAGCTAGGAGGTATCACTTCTGTAGCGAATAAGAGTTCAGAGTTCATACCATTCGCAACCAAAGCTCACGCTGAGGTTGGCTTCGTTCTGTAGTTGACATGTTAGTCCTTTTCAACATATGGACCGTCGTCCTCGGAACAGGAGGTTATATTGTCGTCAAGGCTATATGTAGGAAAGGAGAGGAGGTCGTGTTTCATTGGTTATAACCAATGTCTCTTCACGTGGGTGGGCCACTGATTGAGCAGAGCCCTAACTTACCGAAAACCCATATCTCTCATTTGGAAGGTAAAATTACATTTAATCTTTTCACCAATAATTTCATATTCAAACATTTAAATTGAACAACAATTCCATGTGAATCTGATAACTCTGATGTGTAGACTTGCCACTGTAGAGTTTATGTCATCTTATCATTGATGAGAATGTCTCAGATGACAACCGAACTGACATCATATTCATTAAGTACCAACCCATATGTTCAACTGGTCGGATTACCAGAATATAGTACATTTCCCCCCCATCTTCTGTTGTTCCCAGAATCTCTATGTTTACCAAAGGATTTTCAATAGTCACATCAGTAGGATAGAGAGGAAAAGGGGGGGTATTTATGACTGTTATAAACCTACCCCCAGGCCAACGTCAACACTCCATATTACTGTAGACACTGTTAACACTCCATATTACTGTAGACACTCCATATTACTGTAGACACTGTTAACACTCCATATTACTGTAGACACTGTTAACACTCCATATTACTGTAGACACTGTTAACACTCCATATTACTGTAGACACTGTTAACACTCCATATTACTGTAGACACTGTTAACACTCCATATTACTGTAGACACTCCATATTACTGTAGACACTCCATATTACTGTAGACACTGTTAACACTCCATATTACTGTAGACACTGTTAACACTCCATATTACTGTAGACACTGTTAACACTCCATATTACTGTAGACACTGTTAACACTCCATATTACTGTAGACACTGTTAACACTCCATATTACTGTAGACACTGTTAACGCTCCATATTACTGTAGACACTGTAGACACTCCATATTACTGTAGACACTCCATATTACTGTAGACACTCCATATTACTGTAGACACTCCATATTACTGTAGACACTCCATATTACTGTAGACACTCCATATTACTGTAGACACTCCATATTACTGTAGACACTCCATATTACTGTAGACACTTAACGTTCCATATTGGTGTTCCATTCATGTGTGGCCCATATGTCTTCATTAATGCACACTAACTCATACTAAACAATTAGATTTTATCGCTCCGGATAAAATAAGAAAATGTGTGCTTTTATTTAATTTATTTGAGGGAATGAAAATTGTTCCCATTAACCCATTAACATTGTATGACAGCTTTCTTAACAACAAATGTTTATTTTCTGAGAGTGAAATGTACTAGTGATTGTTGGAGAAGAATTGCTTAACATCTGAAACCCGTCTATTCTAGCCAAAGACGACAGCCCAGCCTGCCACAACCCCAGCTTCAGATCCGGCTGCTCAGACTGCAGTGAATGGCGCAGACGCTGAGAGAGCCAGGGAGTTAACACTGGCTGTGGCAGAACAGGTAACATGGGGGGACGAATGTAACGAATTAGGAATTAGGGGTGAAACAATGGAAGTTTAAGCAATTAAATAATCGTCCCCTAAGACAGTTACAAAGTACATGATTTTCTTCCAAGATGTCTCGTTTGTATGACGTCCTGATATTGGGATATGTTACCAATGTGGGATACTGTGTAATGTGGATGATTCCTGATGCTCATGTTACCTCTCGATCAAATATCGAAACGTGATATTTGTCCTGATGACTGACTCTTCTATTCGACATTATTTCTGCTCCACGGTGAGGTGTTCATTAATTAACTGACTAGTTGGTAATGTTGTCAGTCTAACCTGCTCTCTACCAGGGGGAGAAGGTACTAGTTGGTAATGTCGTCAGTCTAACCTGCTCTCTGCTCTCTGCCAGGGGGTGAAGGTGCTAGTTGGTAATGTCGTCAGTCTAACCTGCTCTCTGCTCTCTACCAGGGGGAGAAGGTCCGGACCCTGAAGGGCCAGAAGGCAGAGAAAACTGTGATTGGAGCAGAGGTCACCAAACTACTGGAACTGAAGAAACAGCTGTCCCTGGCTGAGGGAAAGGACCCAGAACCAGTGCTGACAAAAGGCAAGACGACAGCCCAGCCTGCCACGACCCCAGCTTCAGATCCGGCTGCTCAGACTGCAGTAAACGGCGCAGACGCTGAGAGAGCCAGGGAGTTAACACTGGCTGTGGCAGAACAGGTAACATGGGGGGGACGAATGTAACGAATTAGGAATTAGGGGTGAAACAATGAAATAACTGGCCCCTAAGACATGATTTTCACCAGAAATATCTTGTTACTTTGCCATGCGGGACATAGTCATGTGTAAAGTGACACAACCATAGCATTTCAAGTCATATCCGTGTATCCATGGGTGGGCTTGAGGTAATGAGGACTATCTAGCTGGTATTAATGACCCAACTTCACATAACACGCCCAATAATGGCATTTGCGCCAAGCAAACCACTGTTTTTCAATAGAGAATTAAGTCTCAATTATGTAAACGGCTATAGTGAGCTAACTGTTACCCACTTCTACACCTGGCCCCTCAGCCAGCTAACTGTTACCCACTTCTACACCTGGCCCCTCAGCCAGCTAACTGTTACCCACTTCTACACCTGGCCCCTCAGCCAGCTAACTGTTACCCACTTCTACACCTGGCCCCTCAGCCAGCTAACTGTTACCCACTTCTACACCTGGCCCCTCAGCCAGCTAACTGTTACCCACTTCTACACCTGGCCCCTCAGCCAGCTAACTGTTACCCACTTCTACACCTGGCCCCTCAGCCAGCTAACTGTTACCCACTTCTACACCTGGCCCCTCAGCCAGCTAACTGTTACCCACTTCTACACCTGGCCCCTCAGCCAGCTAACTGTTACCCACTTCTACACCTGGCCCCTCAGCCAGCTAACTGTTACCCACTTCTACACCTGGCCCTCAGCCAGCTAACTGTTACCCACTTCTACACCTGGCCCCTCAGCCAGCTAACTGTTACCCACTTCTACACCTGGCCCCTCAGCCAGCTAACTGTTACCCACTTCTACACCTGGCCCCTCAGCCAGCTAACTGTTACCCACTTCTACACCTGATCCCTCAGTGAGCTAACTTCTACACCTGAACCCTCAGTGAGCTAACTTCTACACCTGGCCCCTCAGTGAGCTAACTTCTACACCTGGCCCCTCAGTGAGCTAACTGTTACCCACTTCTACACCTGACCCCTCAGCCAGCTAACTTCTACAACAGACCCCTTAGTGAGCTAACTTCTACACCTGACCCCTCAGCCAGCTAACTTCTACACCTGGCCCCTCAGCCAGCTAACTTCTACACCTGGCCCCTCAGCCAGCTAACTTCTACACCTGGCCCTCAGCCAGCTAACTTCTACACCTGGCCAAGTCAGCCAGCTAACTGTCACACCTGGCCCCTCAGCCAGCTAACTTCTACACCTGACCCCTCAGCCAGCTAACTTCTACACCTGACCCCTCAGCCAGCTAACTTCTACACCTGACCCCTCAGCCAGCTATCTTCTACACCTGACCCCTCAGCCAGCTATCTTCTACACCTGATCCCTCAGCCAGCTATCTTCTACACCTGACCCCTCAGCCAGCTAACTTCTACACCTGACCCCTCAGCTAGCTAACTGTTACCAACTTCTACACCTGGCCCCTCAGTGAGCTTGACACCTTGTGCAGACCAAGTGAAGGTATCTAGTTGATAATACTGACTCACTGTGTTCAACCACTGGGTTATCTATGGCAGGGGGAGAAGGTGTTCATTAATTAACTGACTGGTAATGTCGTCAGTCTAACCTGCTCTCTGCCAGGGGGAGAAGGTGCTAGTTGGTAATGTTGTCAGTCTGACCTGCTCTCTGCCAGGGGGAGAAGGTGCTAGTTGGTAATGTCATCAGTCTGACCTGCTCTCTGCCAGGGGGAGAAGGTGCTAGTTGGTAATGTCGTCAGTCTAACCTGCTCTCTACCAGGGGGAGAAGGTGCTAGTTGGTAATGTCGTCAGTCTGACCTGCTCTCTGCCAGGGGGTGAAGGTGCTAGTTGGTAATGTCGTCAATCTAACCTGCTCTCTACCAGGGGGAGAAGGTGCTCGTTGGTAATGTCGTCAGTCTGACCTGCTCTCTACCAGGGGGAGAAGGTGCTAGTTGGTAATGTCGTCAGTCTAACCTGCTCTCTGCTCTCTACCAGGGGGAGAAGGTACTAGTTGGTAATGTCGTCAGTCTGACCTGCTCTCTACCAGGGGGAGAAGGTGCTAGTTGGTAATGTCGTCAGTCTAACATGCTCTCTGCTCTCTACCAGGGAGAGAAGGTGCTAGTTGGTAATGTCGTCAGTCTAACCTGCTCTCTGCTCTCTACCAGGGGGAGAAGGTCCGGACCCTGAAGGGCCAGAAGGCAGAGAAAACTGTGATTGGAGCAGAGGTCACCAAACTACTGGAACTGAAGAAACAGCTGTCCCTGGCTGAGGGAAAGGACCCAGAACCAGTGCTGACAAAAGGCAAGAAGAAGTGATTAGAAAGAGAGAGAAGACCGACAAGAGACTGGACAAATATGAGAGAAGTAGAGGCAAGATTTGAATAATAATAATAAGAAATATGAGACACATAAACAACATCTGTGACAGGATGGAAGACAACGTTTTGTTGCTTATGGCGACAGAGTAATAGGAAAGATCAGTAATCGAAGAGGGGAGGGTAAATATTCAGTCAAGACTATTTCTACATCTCTTTACTCGAAGTAGCAGGTTCTAGTAGGCTGCTGGCTCGGTGGGTTCCCCGTCATTTTATCAAGGTTATCATGAAGAGATATAAAATGGTGTCGCTGCGACCAGGCTGGTGGCACCCGGCTACGGTTCTACTGTCACTATGCAGCCAGTAGTTCAGGTCGGTGGGTGTAGAATGATGTCTGCATAATGATATTGTAATATTGTTATATAAAAAAAAGTCATGTTTTTACATATTTCCCATTTATTCAATCAAATAAATACATTTGCTAAAAATAACTCTTTTTTTTTTTGTGCAAATTCTGTGATAAATGAATTCAGAAACAGAGGCTGAAATGTTATTATTTTCTTAATTTGACACCTTCAAAGATTAAAGCAATTTGTTTGGACCTGATATGCATCTCACTTTATATTTCAATCAAATAGACATTCCAAGACAATAAAAATGTTTTTAAAGGATTTTATTTGCAACTCTAAACATACAATAACAAAGTACATACAATGTTTCCCTGTAATTTAACAGAAATAATTCAACCACTAAACCGATGCATCATTTACAGTGAAATGTTGAATCAATATGGGTACAGTGAAGGTTTTATTTCAGTAGAACTGTGTTCGTATAATACAGGAGTATATAAAATATATATATATATGTGAATCAGGGTAGAGCTCTACATTGTAAATATCACTACCACTAAATTCAGTCAATTTGATAGAAAAAGATGAACGTTCTAGGTGTAAAACTATCCCAGCGTTCTAGGTGTAAAACTATCCAACGTTCTAGGTGTAAAACTATCCCAGCGTTCTAGGTGTAAAACTATCCCAGCGTTCTAGGTGTAAAACTATCCCAGCGTTCTAGGTGTAAAACTATCCCAGCGTTCTAGGTGTAAAACTATCCCAGCGTTCTAGGTGTAAAACTATCCCAAAGTTCTAGGTGTAAAACTATCCCAGCGTTCTAGGTGTAAACTAACCCAGCGTTCTAGGTGTAGAACTATCCCAGCGTTCTAGGTGTAAAACTATCCCAACGTTCTAGGTGTAAAACTATCCCAGCGTTCTAGGTGTAAAACTATCCCAGCGTTCTAGGTGTAAATCCACGTTCTAGGTGTAAAACTATCCCAGCGTTCTAGGTGTAAAACTATCCCAGCGTTCTAGGTGTAAAACTATCCCAGCGTTCTAGGTGTAAAACTATCCCAACGTTCTAGGTGTAAAACTATCCCAACGTTCTAGGTGTAAAACTATCCCAGCGTTCTAGGTGTAAAACTATCCCAGCGTTCTAGGTGTAGAACTATCCCAAGGTGTAAAACTATCCCAACGTTCTAGGTGTAAAACTATCCCAGCGTTCTAGGTGTAAAACTATCCCAGCGTTCTAGGTGTAAAACTATCCACGTTCTAGGTGTAAAACTATCCCAGCGTTCTAGGTGTAAAACTATCCCAGCGTTCTAGGTGTAAAACTATCCCAACGTTCTAGGTGTAAAACTATCCACGTTCTAGGTGTAAAACTATCCCAGCGTTCTAGGTGTAAAACTATCCCAGCGTTCTAGGTGTAAAACTATCCCAGCGTTCTAGGTGTAAAACTATCCACGTTCTAGGTGTAAAACTATCCACGTTCTAGGTGTAAAACTATCCCAGCGTTCTAGGTGTAAAACTATCCCAGCGTTCTAGGTGTAAAACTATCCACGTTCTAGGTGTAAAACTATCCACGTTCTAGGTGTAAAACTATCCCAGCGTTCTAGGTGTAAAACTATCCCAGCGTTCTAGGTGTAAAACTATCCCAACGTTCTAGGTGTAAAACTATCCACGTTCTAGGTGTAAAACTATCCCAGCGTTCTAGGTGTAAAACTATCCACGTTCTAGGTGTAAAACTATCCACGTTCTAGGTGTAAAACTATCCACCGTTCTAGGTGTAAAACTATCAACGCACAGTAAAGCCGTAGCGTCTTATATAAGTACTGAGTTACTGACTTTCCTGAGCTCTATATTACTCCACAAACTGGACACGAAACATTATCTCTGATGGTCTCTGCAGTCTTTAGGTTTGAGGTTGGCGGATAAGGGATAGCCTGGTATTTAGCTACGTTTCCCGGTTGCTTCCCTGGGAAACAAAGGTAGGCTTAGCATTCAGTCAGGTTTAACCAGGCTAGATAAAGGATGTTGTGACTATGAAATGCACTGTCCTTGTTTTAGTTCTCACTACCTTCATACGAGGAATGAGTCCAACACAAGGTTGTCAGAATCGCTTCGTTGACGGAGCCCGATCAATAAAAAATCCTACCAAACCCCCAATCAATAACTCCTAGCAATGGGGAAAAAATCACTTGAATTGTTTTTTTCGATTAGCCATAATTTTGGAATCAATGCCGACACCCCGAAACAAATCAGAATTTTCACTAATCACTTCACTAGGCTTAACGAGCAAAACGCCCAATCACATTCATTAGGGCACCCAACAGAAAACGTTTCAAAATGTTTTGCAACATTGTCCATGTAGTCCCAATTTGTTTCTTTGTATTTGATGCTTAATGAACGTGACCCATGCAACCCTTGGGATAAGTGTTGGTTCACAATCTTCATAGGTAGATGCTTCCGAATCAATTCCTTCATTTTTGGAATCAAAGGCCCCAATCGGTTAATTGAATCTAACCCATCCGTACTTCATACTGAACTCTGCGCTAGACTGAATAACCTAAACGGCCCAATCTTTCGACGTTAGTTAACCCATCTATTTCAAAGATGCTTCCTGAGATGCCCGGGCCTACATGTAGATACAGTACACTGTAGCCTCTCAACAGAGAGCATGACCCCATCTACCTTCTGAACATTTTCCTCCATTACTTTACACCCTGTATGTCCATCTATGTCTGGACATTTTCCTCCATCACTTTACACCCTGTATGTCCATCTATGTCTGGACATTTTCCTCCATCACTTTACACCCTGTATGTCCATCTATGTCTGGACATTTTCCTCCATCACTTTACACCCTGTATGTCCATCTATGTCTGGACATTTTCCTCCATTACTTTACACCCTGTATGTCCATCTATGTCTGGACATTTTCCTCCATTACTTTACACCCTGTATGTCCATCTGTCTGCCACCGTTCTCTCTCCGTGCTGTTCCTTTGACTTACTCTTCCATCGCTCGCTCTTTATATCTACCCCTTTTTCCTTCTTACTTTCTCATACAGTTTTTCAGAAAATTATCATTTAACTTTCTTCTTAAAACATATCTTTTGGTTTCTCTCTTAATGCTGTCTAGAAAAGGTTTCTCTCTTAATTAATGCTGTCAAGGAAATGCATTTTAAAGTCACTACCGTGTTAAACCCTTCACCGCCAACCTGCTATTCCAAATGCTCATTTTCTGCCTTGTTACTTCCTTCCTCCCTCACTTCCTGGTGTTAACTAGTCTCTCTATCAGGGCTCGGCGTGTCCTCTGCACCTCCTCTCCCAGTCTGTCTATCTCCGCTTTCAACCTCTCGTTCTGATCTGTCAGCTCCTGCACCTTCCTCTCGTTCTCCTGCTCCCTCTCTCTCCTGCTCTTCTTTGCAGAAGAGGAGGATGAGTGTGAGCCAGAGGAAGGGAAGGACAGAGAGTTGCCCCTCTTGCGTTTGTCCTGCCGAGACGAGGAGAACGAGGTGCTAGTAGGAGAGGAAGGAGGAGAGCAGTTGAGAGAGGTAGACGGAGAGGCGGAGGAAGAGCAGGAGGAAGAGCAGGAGGGAGAGTCGGGGACACAGGTGTTTTCCTCCTCGCTGGCGGAGGGAGACTCAGGTTGTTGGACATTGTCGGAGTGATGATGAAGCTGATGATGATGGTGGTGGTGGCTACCGCTCACCATGACCCCTCCTGTCTCCACCATGCCCACCCCTCCGGTCTCCACCATGCCCACCCCTCCCTCGTTCAGCAACTCAAAGAACTCTGGGGGCAACAAGCCACCTCTTTCTCCATCCCTCCCTCCCTCCCTGTCCCCTTGCCTCTCCGCCCTTTCCTCAGCTGGACTCGGATGGGAGGTGTTGGAGGAGGTGTGGTGGGGTGGATGGGTAGGAGGCTCCTCTGGGATCGTGACCCTCTGGACCCCCTCACCTCCGTCCCACACCTCGCCCCCGACACCCACCCCGTCTGTCAGCCATGTCAGGGAACAGCTCTCCAGAACATCTAGGAACTCCGGCTCCTTCTGAAGAAAATAAAAGAGAACGAGAGAGGGAGAAGAAGAGAACGAGAGAGGGAGAAGAAGAGAACGAGAGAGGGCGAAGAAGAGAACGAGAGAGGGAGGAGAAGAGAGAGGGAGGAGAAGAGAACGAGAGAGGGAGGAGAAGAAAACGAGAGAGGGAGGAGGAGAGAGAGAGGGAGAAGAAGAGAACGAGAGAGGGAGGAGAAGAGAGAGGGAGGAGAAGAGAACGAGAGAGGGAGGAGAAGAAAACGAGAGAGGGAGAAGAAAACGAGAGAGGGAGAAGAAAACGAGAGAGGGAGAAGAAAACGAGAGAGGGAGAAGAAAACGAGAGAGGGAGAAGAAAACGAGAGAGGGAGAAGAAAACGAGAGAGGGAGAAGAAGAGAAAGGGCAGAGGAGAGGAGAAAGGACAGAGGAGAGGAGAGAGGACAAAGGACAGAGAAGAGGACAAAGGACAGAGCAGAGGAGAGGAGAGAGGACAGAGGAGAGGAAAGTGTGTACGTTAGGGAATGGTTATGTTGAAGGAGCTTCTTACATCAGCACTGTGGAAAGAGTTGCATCATGAAAAAGAGAAGAAGAAAACAACTGATTCAAAAGCCGAAACACATCGATCATCAATCAATCAGTCGTCGTTGAAAGATCAATCCATATAGATCAAAACTATTTTTAAAATCTCAACTGACCTCAGAGCAGGGAGGGGCACGCGCCAGTTTGGCCCCGCCTCCGTCTGATCCCAGTATATCCTGCAGGTCCTCATACCACGCCTCCAACTCTGCACCACACAGCGGTCCCACACCTGGGGGGTACGGAGGGGGCAGGTGAAGCCACTCGGCAGTCATCTTTCGCTCCGTTAGTCAGTCGACACCGATGGGTCTTCCACACGCTGGAACGCGCTGGACCAGGACTGTGGGTTGTCCAGACAGGAGGGTTCAGTTTCAGAATGATGAAATAATTATTTTAATATGTCTCCTGCATGAACTGTTATGTGGTTTCTCTACAATAGGCTAGGCATCGGGATCCATATTCAAATCACTCGGGTGAAAGCTATATGTAAGAGAGACTGTTCTATTGCACAGCTAAGTTAGTACATGTTATGAATTATCAAGAGTTGAAGGAGGATAAGCAATTGAACAAAGTACCAGTATTGTAATTTCTATATTGTTTGAAAATAGACACTTATTCGCTAAATGGTCAAATAGTGACACTTAGTGGACACGTGGGTCTACTGCAAAAACCAATGTCTTTTATATAGAATTATATTGTCAAAAACATGAGCTGTAGTGATGACTTAATTTAAAACATCAAGTAAAAATCTTTAAAATAAATGCATTGCTCTAAGTTATGAGGTTCATTTGTCATACAACAGTCAGCAGAAGGAACGAGGAAACTCAATTCACCTTCTGAAAGCCTCTTATGATCAAGTCTGGCAATTGGTCGTTGGCGATAATTTGTCCCAACAAGTCTAGAAAGAATATATGGCATTAATTAATACAACGATTATTCAATACAGTGTGTTGAGATGTTAGAATGTGCTTAAAGGAACATAAATGTATATTTTATAACAGCTACTGAAAATATAGCTGAGGCACTCAACATGATAAACAACCTGACAAAGCATTGTTAAAAATGGTTGAACGCAGGCCTATAAAACTGATTTAATGAATACAATAACTTGACAAACTACAATGCTATGGTTTCACATTTTCTGGTAAAAAAAAAAAAAAATGTGTGTGTGTGTGTGTGTGGAAAATCATCCAAAAACCGGTCACTCCGTAGGGCCTCGAGGGCTCCTGCCACAGTCCAAAATGAATTCTATTTCGATCAAAACATCCTTGATTTAGATTTACACAAGCTCACGAAAAAGAACAAATAGATTTCAACATGCAATCTTCCCAACACGCAACATTTTCTTCTTCTAAAAATAGAGGTTTATCGTTGACATTAAATAGTTAAAGGAACTTTAAAAACCACTTGGTGGACGTGAAATAACCTGGGACCACAACACAGCTAGCATGACATAGACAAGTAGACATTCCTCAATAAATGCAGCCCAATTCTTGGCAAATACTTTTATGAAGAATATTTCTATCATGTATTCTTTGAAGAATAGATTTTCAGAAAGGTGATATTTATGCAACTGCAGGCTAAGTGTTTCTCGGATGTGGTGAGGTAGGCTGCGCTGGTTCTCCCAGCCAAGGCATTACGTCATGGAATCAGAGAACAGGACGGCGAAACAAAAGCCTGCGTGAAAACGGTACAAAACACCCGGATGAGACGATGACAACCTTTCTGTACTAATCCTAATGAAAAATCCACTCCGAATAGCCATGCGATCTTATTCTGTCAAGACAAATGAGTGTTTATTTGTGTTATTTAATAGGCTATTAACAAAACAAAAATAATGTCTGGATAAATGACATCTTATAGATTGATCAAACAAAAGCCCGAACTTTGATAACAGTAAATAATAAGTTAATAAAACCGAAACAAAACTTTGTAAAACGTTATGTAAACGTTTGACAGCTCAGCTGTCTCTGTTATGTCAAACTTCTGAGAACGAGAGAGCTCGTAGCAGAGAGAACGCCACTTGGGGGTCAAAGTCAAATATCCAGTCAAATATCCCTCTCAATCTTGGATATAAATATAACAAATGTCAATTATAATTGCACACGGCAACTGCTGTCCTAAAACAGACATGACATTCACATTCTTTTCCAAAAGGAGAAACGAGAGACGATCAGCTGCCAAATTAAAATTAGAACTCCTATAGAAGTCCCTAAAAGACAATCAGCAACTTTAAAAACTATTCAGAATAACATACACTTACCCTTTTTGTTTTAGTATTTCGCTTTCTCGACTGTCTTGGGTTCGGACTGTGTATATATTTTAGTTGAGATTGGTGATAGCTCATGTTAACCATTGTTCGGCTTTAGGATACTGAATGTGATTTTTCGGGAACTCCCGGTGATCTTTATATATGGTGACGCCAACCGAACTCGACGGGAAGTTTTTTTTTAGTTTTTACTTAACCGAAGCCCATTAGCTGATGATGAAATGACTGACAACCAGATGGTACCATAGTAATCTACGCGCTAAATTATTTTGCTTGGCGACATCCAATTGGTAATTGTATTCTACAGTAAAGGCGGGCTCTAAAGTGCCACTGGTTTGTCTCCACTCTGGGTAGTTTGTGTGACGTGAAGATGTGATGCAGCCAGGACGAATTTGGGGCGTAAGGGAGTCACATGAAAGGAATGATGCAATGCTTGGCAACCAATTTCTAGTCGGAAATAAGACCGGGAGAACCAGAGCATGTTTTATTTAACAGTCTCGGGCTCTAACAAAAATATAAAAAAATACACTTATGCAAGAATATTTTAGAATGTCAAAAGAAAGTTTTGCTCACAAATATTAGGCGACACTATAGGCTATTTATAATTTATGTTCAGTTGTAGGATATTGTGAAAGGAATAAAGAAAGCAACTATGTTTGGAATATTGTCTCGTTTTGTATCCAATAATAGATCGGTTTTTATTTTCCGTTTTTGATATAGGCTTGCTTCTATTATTCTCCGGTATTTATCTTTATGTTTGGGGACCGTTTTCTTTATGCGCGTGAGGGCCACATTGTACACTATTCAAGTTTGTGAGAGTAATAAAATGCTTTAAAGTCCGACTCTGTCCTGCTTTCTGTGTGTATAATATTATTTCACAAGAGTAGTAGGGTCTGCTGCAACAAATTCAACTTCAAACCTATTTTTTTTTCTCAAAGGAAACAATGCAATATAGCCTATGTATGCCATAGGTAGCATCCCCATCTTGTCTCAAAGGAAACATAATGAAATTTAACCCTATAGGGATGGATTTTTTATTTTATTTTTTATTTTATTGGCTGTGTTTATTCTAAAGGAATGCCGTGTTATTAGGATATTATTTCATTTCAGACATTTCGTTTCTTTTTATATTGCCCTCGTGTCTCTGTGTGGAGTGACGGGCGCGGGCTATTAAAACAACATCCCACACTTCTTGATCGCGAGTTCCTAAACTCCCCTCTATCTGTGCCTTGCGGGATGATGATCATGAACAAGCTGCCAGTGTCGATGAAAACTGATATTAAAACATACATAATTCAGGTTAACCCTTTAAAACCAACACGCGCATTGTCTTTATAATAACGTCTTTAACTTCCTATGTTATTTCATCCGTTGACACTTAATAACGGTTAATTCCTTAACTCCAACAGACAGACAAGTGTTTAAATGCACCGTGCAACAACACCCGCAGTTTACCAGCCCAGCAACAGCGCCGATATGAGACGCGTCGCGTGCGCGAGTAGCGAATAGAAAGCTCCGGTCTCCGGGACCAGGGTTAAAGCGCTCGATGAGCCTCGGTTTTCCACGTCACGACTTGAGGGTCTGTTGCTGAGTAGTTGAGCGAAATACTTTGTCTGTTTATTGAGTCCAGTCGTGTAGCGTGTGTATATAGTATTCGTTAGTGGGATACTTAGAGGACACGGGGCTTTGTTGCCACAGGCTGGGTTTTTTGTTATCATAGTCTGTGATGGGATGAGCAACAGTGTTTTTATAAAAAGCAAAACATAAATTTACACCACAATATTATTCCATAAGCCTATCTATTTTCTTAGTTTGATAATCATAGAAATACTAATGATCATAATCATAGGCCTAATAACTAAATACTAATACAGTAGCTAATAATAACATTGATGCTCAGGGACAAAAAAAGAAGGAAATGTTATTCACAAGAGTAACAAAAGGTTGTAGGCTACAGAGAAATCAATAAACGACACAATTGAACTGTAAAACAGGTATATGAAAGACAGACCAATGTGTGTACAGGGCATTTGGAAAGTATTCAGACCCCTTCCCTTTTTCCACATTTTGTTACATTACAGCCTTATTCTAAAATGGATTAAATTATTTTTTCCCCCTCATGAATCTAAACACAATACCCCATAATGAGAAAATGAAAACAGGTTTTTTAGAAATTTTTGCAAATGTTTTCAAAATAAAAAAAACAGAAACCTTATTTACATAAGTATTCAGACCCTTTGCTATGAGACTCGAAATTGAACTCAGGTTCATCCTGTTTCCATTGATCATCCTTGATGTTTCTACAACTTGATTGGATTCCACCTGTGGTATATTAAATTGATTGGACATGGTTTGGAAAGACACACACCTGTCTACCGGGGTCTGTAGTGACGCTGAGATGTATTATTATTTTTAATTTAACCTTTTATTTAACTAGGCAAGTCAGTTAAGAACAAATTCTTATTTAAAATGACGGCCAAACCCGGACGAACGCTGGTCCAATTGTGCGCCGCCCAATGGGACTTCCAATCACGGCCGGATGTGATGCAGCCTGGATTCGAACCAGGGACTGTAGTGACGCCTCTTGCACTGAGATGCTGTGCCTTAGACCGCTGCGCCACCCGGGAGACTTAGACCCCTGCGCCACCCGGGAGACTTAGACCCCTGCGCCACCCGGGAGACTTAGACCCCTGCGCCACCCGGGAGACTTAGACCGCTGCGCCACCCGGGAGACTTAGACCGCTGCGCCACTCGAGAGCTGTTAAAGGTTCCACAGTTGACAGTGCACGTCAGAGCAAAAAACAAGCCATGAGATCGAAGGAATTGTCCGTAGAGCTCCGAGACAGGATTGTGTTGAGGCACAGATCTGGAGAAGGGTACCAAAACATTTCTGCAGTATTGAAGGCCCCCAAGAACACAGTGGCCTCCATCTTTCTTAAATGGAAGAAGTTTGGAATCACCAAGACTTTTCCTAGAGCTGGCCGCCCAGCCAAACTGAGCAATCTGGGGAGAAGGGCATTGGTCAGGGAGGTGACCAAGAACCCAATGGTCACTAAGACAGAGCTCCAGAGGTCCTCTATGGCGATGGGAGAACTTCCAGAAGGACAACCATCTCTGCAGCACTCCACCAATCAGGCCTTTATGGTAGAGTGGCCAGACGGAAGCCACTCCTCAGTAAAAGGCACATGACAGCCTGCTTGTAGTTTGACAAAAGTCACCTAAAGGACTCTCAGACCTGAGAAACAAGATTCTCTGGTTTGATTTAACCAAGATTGAACTCTTTGTCCTGAATGTCATGTCTGGAGGAAACCTGGCACCATTCCTCCGGTGAAGCATGGTGGTGCCAGCATCATGCTCTGGGGATGTTTTTCAGCGGCAGGGACTGGGAGTCTAGTCAGAATCGAGGCAAATATGAATGGAGAAAAGTACAGAGAGATCCTTGATGAAAACCTGCTCCAGAGTGCTCAGGACCTCAGACTGGGGGCGAAGGTTCACCTTCCAACAGGGCAACACAGGATTGGCTTCGGGACAAGTCTCCGAATGTCCTTGAGTGGCCCAGCCAGAGCCCCAGACTTGAACCCGATCGAACATCTCTGGATAGACCTGAAAATAGCTGTGCAGTGACGCTCCCCATCCAACCTGACAGCGCTTGAGACGATCTGCAGAGAAGAATGGGAAAATCCCCCAAATACAGGTGTGCCAAGCTTGTAGCGTCATACCGAAGAAGACTCGAGGCTGTAATCGCTGCCAAAGGTTCTTCAACAAAGTACTGAGTAAAGGGTCTGAATACTAATGTAAATGGAATATTTCAGTTTTTTTTTTTTTTACATTTGCAAACATTTCTAAAATCCTGTTTTTGCTTTGTAATTATGGGGTATTCTATGTAGATTGATGAGGGGGAAAAAAAAAGCAAATACTTATTTTACACCATAATTTGCAAATAAATTCATTAAAAATCCTACAATGTGATTTTCTGGATTTTTTTTCTCGTTTTCTCTGTCATAGTTGAAGTGTACCTATGATGAAAATTACAGGCCTCTCTCATCTTTTTAAGTGGGAGAACTTGCACAATTGGTGGCTGACTAAATACTGTTTTGCCTCACTGTAGGTAACAAGTATAATTACACGGTTGTATCAATGCTGTCTGAGTTTTGCAAAAGCACTCATCTCAACCTGACTCTCTTTGCTCACTGTAATTGCTTATGAACTTTATCTGATTCGTCATAAAGCCTATTGATATATGCTCTTGTTAAATTAGAGTTTATTCCTGTATGGTGTATAATAATAATAATAATAATATAATGTATAGCCTAAGAAAAATATCCATACCCCGTACATCAGATTAAAAAACATATATATTTATTTAACTAGGCAAGTCAGTTAATAACATTCTTATTTACGAGGACGGCCAAACCCGGTCGACGCTGGGTCAATGGAATAATATTGTAGCTTAAACTTGGGTGTTATGCTTTTCATAAACACTGTGCCCCTCCTGCCCATTCTCTCACAGAACAAAAATAATGGACAGTCAAGTTCTATTCTATTTTATGCATCTACTCTACTCTATGTATCCTGACTGTTTACTGTAGGACTGCTCAGGTTGAATGCTTAGCAATTGTTGGGTTTATTATAGTCTATAATAAAGGTGGAGGAAGGCGCAGCACAGGTCTACAGAACAGCTCAGAGAACGGACGAGCGGCTCTTCAGGTGCATTATTGTTATGGAATTTCTAAAAGATCGCCTCTCAGCGACTGCGCATGCCTGAAAGAAAAGCCCCCAAATAAACCCAAAGACAGAGTTGGGCGTCTGAACAAAGTTTGGGAGGATGCTCCCTCTGAGATTAAAAAGACAGGTCACATCGGTGGTGTCCGGGACATTACCCAAATTTAAGCGGGGCCTAGTTTAGAAGGGAGATGGCGGGGAATACCCACGCAGACTTTAAGAATGCTGAGAAGGAGAGGGAACCTGCCACACGCGCAGAGGAAGGAAGAGGAAATAAACACAGCCGAGGTAGTCACGGTAAAAAAAAAAAAGCCGACAGTGATGAGGCCAGCCAGAGGTCGACGAGGGGCAAGAAGAGATTGTACTGATAGTTTTCATTTCCCCACAGCCGATCAGATAGAAACTAGGCTATATCAACTGATCAACCTGGCTGTTTCAAACACCAGCACTACCACCCCTCACAACTTTATCATTAGCCTTATTCCACATCAGAGTTTTAGTAAATATACTTCAATGGCTAAAATATCCAAAAAGGTTCAAAGTTCAATTGTACTGTATCTGGTAGCAGTTGGCAATGATGGAGTGAGTATTGAAAACCTGTACCCCACCGTATGAACCCAAGCGAAGCTTTTTATAAAGGCCTATGCTTCCCCCTGCTGGCCATGCAGCACCATTACAAACATGAGTAATCAGGATTTAGAGCACTCGAGTAACAAATTGCCTGGTTGTAAAACTACAGATTTAGGATCAGTTTACCCGATCCCTAATCGTAGCCTCAATCTCGGTCAACAGAACCAAAATCTTGCATGATGGGGCCATTTTTACCTTCTATATTTGGCACGCCTGTGAATGTTTAATTTAGTCTGTGTCGCTATGAGGGAATTGAGAAGAAATCAACCATTTTGTAGCATTGGAATCAAGTCTTGAATCATGTCATGTTTTACAGTCAGTCTTTTAAGGTGTCCGCATACATAGGTTCGTTTTTCGGCTAGCAGAACTCGGCTAGGCGAATGTCTAATGCTCTCATACTCCCTAAATACTTTAGTTTGAGAAAACTAGAACAAAAAGCGGCAATATAACCGTTGTCTTTCCCCATTGAGTCACGAACATTTTGTTTTAAAAACTAGTCGTCTCAAACGACACCGCTTCACGTTCCCAGTCCTACTAGTAGTACTATTGACCAATCACAGATGAAGGGGCGTCGACTTCCGCTACAGAATTTCGATTTGCCTCAAGAAAGAAATGATTCCTATTGAAACGGTTCTTATAGCTCAGTGATGAGCAGCCGACCCCCCCCCCCTGCCCAACACCAGAACGTCACATATCTGTTTCGACTGGGAAGCATGCAATAGGCTTTTTAGTCACATAGTATGTAAATAATTATGAACATAACTAATATTGACTTTGTTCACTTTAGTTTACAGAATTAATTTCAATCTATCTTTCCCTTGAATAACTTTTAGTATCATATTGACACTTTGGCAGAGAATAACTAATATTGAACTGTAGTTTTTATGTAACAGATACATGTTTCACAAGTTATCACTTTCTGTAGAAGAGTAAGTGTAGTTTAAGCATGTTGTTTATTCAGATATCTCAACAGTCAGGTACAGTACAGTCCATCGTAGGGCAATGACAAACAACGCAGTAGATTTAAAAGTAGTGTGTGGTATTTTAGTCTCAGCCACAATATTAATAAGTTTACAAGCAACTGAGCATGAAACATTTAAGGTACACAGGCATATTTACAAGCATCCCTCCAGGACTTCAGGCCCCCCCAACACACACTGCTACATGTCCATACATCGTCTTTCTGGTTGACGACGCGTCCCGATTCTTCTCCCTTCTCCCAAAGTGTGCACTAGCACACTTCCCGTCATTGTATTGGTGTAAGGATTTAGCGGGAGGGACTTTTTCCACCGTTGTTAAATCCACAACAGGAAGTGTGCAAAGTGTATACTTCAGGAAAAAGGGTGGATAAATCAGCATTTGGTTGTTTGTTTTTGTGCAGTAATGTTGTAGACAACATGGCTATTCCACTTCTTGAGCCCTCAAAATTGGGACATTCAATGAAATGACGCAGCTGAATGTTGTAGCACAGACCTACAACTAGTGTGGATGAAGAGGTTGAAAGGATCTGGATAAATATTTTTCATTGCGAAAAAGCCATAGAGCTTTGAAGGGATAATATATATATATATATATATATGTGGGTGTAATGCATTGCATTTGATACTAAATGAAAGACTTCAAATGGAGAGATGTGGAAAAGGAGAAGAAAAAAAAATCAAGAAAATTTGGTGGCCATTTTTGAGCTTTTTTTTGTCCTGTTTTGTTTTTTTATACTTTCAAATCAAACATTCCACTTTGCGGGAAAAAAAAGAAGGCTGAGGTGAAGAGAAACAGAGAGAGAGAGAGAGAAGATCCTCCACTCCCTCAATTTGCCCAACTGTCCTGACAGACGTTTTTTTTTTTTTTATAAAGAAACCAGATTTATTTGTTGAGAGTCTTCATTCTCTGGTCCAGAGCTGCAAAGTTCTCCTCTACAGACAAGAGATTCTCTTTCATGGTTGTCTGAACCTGGGACAGGGAGAAAATAAGGGAGAGGGGGAGGTAAGTACATTTAAAATTGTAACTTCTAAATTCACCCATCACTTTTGGACTTTATAGCATTCCCATTGTTAAAATGTGAAACCTAAGACTTGACTGCCATTGTGCTGAGAATGTAAATTTTGTCATGTGTAATAAATTCAACAAAATGTGTTTATACTAGATTCATTTCATTAACTTCTTATGGCTGCAGGGGCAGTATTGAGTAGCTTGGATGAAAAGGTGCCCAGAGTAAACGGCCTGCTCCTCAGTCCCAGTTGCTAATATATGCATATTATTATTAGTATTGGATAGAAAACACTCTGAAGTTTCTAAAACTGTTTGAATGATGTCTGTGAGTATAACAGAACTCATATGGCAGGCAAAAACCTGAGAAGAAATCCAAACAGGAAGTGGGAAATCGGAGGTTGGTCGATTTTCAACCCAGCCCCTATTGAATACACAGTGGGATATGGATAAATTTGCACTTCCTAGGGCTTCCACTAGATGTCAACCGTCTTTAGAAACTTGAATGAGGCTTCTATTGTGTTGTGGAGCCGGATGGGAGGTCTTTGAGTCAGTGTTCTGGCAGAGAGCCAGGTCCTGGACAAGCGCATTTCACATGATAGCGACCTGCGTTCCATGGCTTCTCTACAGACAATGGAATTCTCCGGTTGGAACTTTATTGAAGATTTATGATAACATCGTAAAGATTGATTCTATACTTAGTTTGACAAGTTTCTTCGACCTGTAATATAACTTTTTGAAGTTTTCGCCCGACGTTCGGCTGGACCTGCACAAGCGTTTGGATTTGTGTACAAAACGCGCTAACAAAAGTAGCTACTTGGACATAAACAATGGACATTATCGAACAAATCAATTTATTGTGGAACTGCGATTCCTGGGAGTGCATTCTGATGAAGATCATAAAAGGTAAGGGAATATTTATAATGTGATTTCGGATTTCTGTTGACTCCAACATGGCGGATAATTTTTTTTTTCTTTTCTGAGTGCCGTCTCAGATTATTGCATGGTTTGCTTTTTCAAAATCTGACACAGCGGTTGCATTAAGGAGAGGTATATCTATATTTCCATCGACATTTATAATGGGTATTTCTGTAAAATGTGGCTCTCTGCAATATCACCGAATGTTTATGGTACTAGTGAACGTAACGCGCCAATGTATACTGAGATTTTTTAAATATAAATATGCACTTTATCGAACAAAACATACATGTATTGTATAACATGAAGTCCTATGAGTGTCACCTGAAGAAGATCATCAAAGGTTAGTGATTAATTTTATCATCTCCTCTCTTTGGCTGGAAAAATGTCTGGGTTTTTCTGTGAGGTAGTGGTCACCTAACATAATCGTTTGTGGTGCTTTCGCTGTAAAGCCTATTTGAAATCAGACACTGGTGGGATTAACAACAAGATTACCTTTAAAATGGTATAAGACACATGTTTGAGGAATTTTAATTATGAGATTTCTGTTTTGAATTTGGCGCCCTGCACTTTCACTGGCTGTTGTCATATCGATCCCGTTAACGGGATTGCTGCCCTAAGAAGTTTGTAACACGGAACCCAAACCGGCTACGCGCCTGCATACATTTATTTTGTCCCCACCACACCAAACCCGATCACGATATGCAAGTTAAAATATCAGAACAAACTCTGAACCAATGATTAATTTGGGGACAGGTCAAAATGCATTAAACATCTATGGCAATTTAGCAAATTAGCGTGCACTTGCTAGCTAATTTCTCCTGGGATATAAAAATTGAGTTGTTTTTTTACCTGAAATGCACAAGGTCCTCTACTCCGACAATTAATCCACACATAAAACATACAACCGAATCATTTCAAGTCATCTCTCCTTCTTCCAGGCTTTTTCATCTTTGAACTTATATGGTGATCGCATCTACACTTTCATATTATTACCACGACAACCGGCAAAACATTTAGTCTTTCAATCACCCACGTGACTATAACCAATGAGGAAGTGGGAGAGGCAGGACTTTCTGCGTCAGAAATAGAAAGGACTTCTATTTTAGCCCTTGGCATCGCAGACGGTCATTGGTGCAATTATTGAATAACATGGATTTCTACATTTATTTTGCAACGTTCGCACACGCGACGTGTCCGGTCAGCATGTAATTGCGTTAGTTATTTTCCAACTTTCCCTCCATCTTGTGACAACATCAGTTCTTTTTTTAGTCTTGGTCTTTTTCTAAGAGATTGTCAGTTGGATAGGCTCTCTGCAAGGTTTTGTATATCTTACCTATCATTAGAACACCGTTTTCTGACTCAAATAAGATTCCCTCAAGATTGCTCTGATATCCCGAAGATTTCAAATCAATTTCTTGATATAAAACTTTTGCAGTTCCATGCATTTGAAAATATCTACATTGGTCAGGCAACAATTGCTTTTAAATTCTGTCATAGAAATACATTTCTTTACTATTAGCAAGTCATTTATGGTTCTCTGCCATTTTCCATGTGGACCAAATAAAAAATAAAATAAAAAAATCGGTGAATTCTGAAAAGCTATCCAAGGATTGTTTCATAGGGGTGTGTTTTTAGGGAGTGACATTGGTTCCTGTAGAATACATTTTAATTTTCTTCCATATTGTTAGCGTTCTTAACTATCATGGTGGGAAAAGTACCCAATTGTCATACCTGAGAAAAAATAAAGATACCTTAATAGAAAATGACTCAAGTAAAAGTGAAAGTCACCCACTAAAATACTACTTGAGTAAAAGTCTAAAAAGTATTTGATTTTAAATATACACTGAACAAAAATATAAACGTAAAAGAGTTTGAGCTTAAATAAAAGTTGATTATTAAACAATCATTACACAGGTGCATCTTGGGGACAATAAAAGGCCACCAAAATGTGTAGTTTGGTCACACAACACAACGCCACAAATGTCTCAAGTACAGGGAGCGTGCAATTGGAGTGCTGACTGCTGGAATGTCCACCAGAGCTGTTGCCAGATAATTGAATGTTAATTTCTCCACCATAAGCCGCCTCAAGTTTTTTTAAAGAATTTGACCGTATGTCCAACCAGCCTCACAACCACACACCACATGTATGGCATTGTGTGGGTGAGCGGTTTGCCCCACGGTGACGGTGTGGTTATGGTATGGGGCAGGCATAAGCAACGGACAACGAACACAATTGCATTTCATTGATGGCAAATTTGAATTTTTAAAAATACTGTCAAAAGACCGAGGCCCACAGTGAGGACCATTTAAAAAAATAATAATTCTGTGACCAACCACCAAAGCACATCTTTTTTTCTTTTATTTAACCAGGCAAGTCAGTTAAGAACAAATTCTTATTGTCAATGACAGCCTAGGAACAGTGGGTTAACTGCCTGTTCAGGGGCAGAACGACAGATTTGTACCTTGTCAGATTCGGGGGTTTGAACTTGCAACCTTTCGGTTACTAGTCCAACACTCTAACCACTAGGCTACCTGCCGTCTGTATTCTCAGTCCAGTGAAATCCATATATTTAGGGCTTAATGGATTTCCATTGGCTGATTTCCCCATACGAACTGAACTGTAAACTTAGTCAAATCAAGGAAATTGTTGCATGTTGAGTTTCTATTTTTGTTCAGTATAAGTCAAATGTATAAATCATTTCAAATTCCTTATGTTAAGCAAACCAAAGGGCACCATTTTAGTCCGATTTTATTTACAGGTAGCCCAGGGGCACACCCAGACGTCATTTACAAACGAAGCGTTTGTGTTTAGTGAGTCTGCCAGATCAGAGGCAGTAGGGACCAGGGATGTTCTCTGTTTAGTGAGTCCTCCAGATCAGAGGCAGTAGGGACCAGGGATGTTCTCTGTTTAGTGAGTCCTCCAGATCAGAGGCAGTAGGGACCAGGGATGTTCTCGGTTTAGTGAGTCCGCCAGATCAGAGGCAGTAGGGACCAGGGATGTTCTCGGTTTAGTGAGTCTGCCAGATCAGAGGCAGTAGGGACCAGGGATGTTCTCTGTTTAGTGAGTCCGCCAGATCAGAGGCAGTAAGGACCAGGGATGTTCTCATGATAAGTACGTGAATTGGACCATTTTCCTGTTCTGCTAAGCATCCAAAATGTAACGAGTACTTTTTTTGTGTCAGAGAAAATGTATGGGGGGGAAATACATGATTTTCTTTAGGAAAATATGCAGAGTAAAAGTAGTCCACAATATTAATAGTCAAGTACAGATACTCTAAAAAACTACTTAAAGTATTATTTTTTTTAAACTTTACTTTAAAAAGGGACATCAGTCCAGCAGCAGTCCAACCTAGCAGCAGTGTGAGATGTGTCATTGTGTTTCCTACCTGTGAGAGCAGTGTCCCGTTGTCCTTCAGAGAGTTGTTGATCATCTGCTGGGTGGTGTCCAGGTGGGTCAGCAGCTGACCAAACTGCATGGCTACACACAGAGAAAGGATCAGGGTTCATATACTTATTCACATAGAGTCAGACCACCCACATACACACAGAGAGAGAGCGAGACCACCCACATGGCTACATAGAGGAAGAGAGAGGGACAGACCACCCACATGGCTACAGAGAGAGTCAGACTACCCACATGGCTACAGCGAGCGAGAGAGTCAGACCACCCACATGGCTACAGAGAGAGTCAGACTACCCACATGGCTACAGCGAGCGAGAGAGTCAGACTACCCACATGGCTACAGAGAGAGTCAGACTACCCACATGGCTACAGAGAGAGTCAGACTACCCACATGGCTACAGAGAGAGTCAGACTACCCACATGGCTACAGAGAGAGTCAGACTACCCACATGGCTACAGAGAGAGTCAGACTACCCACATGGCTACAGAGAGAGTCAGACTACCCACATGGCTACAGAGAGAGTCAGATCACCCACATGGCTACAGAGAGAGTCAGACTACCCACATGGCTACAGCGAGCGAGAGAGTCAGACCACCCATATAGCTACAGAGAGAGAATCAGACCACCCACATGGCTACAGAGAGAGACAAAGAGAGACGGGGACAGAGAGAGTCAGACCACCCACATGGCTACAGAGAGAGACAAAGAGAGACGGGGACAGAGAGTCAGACCACCCACATGGCTACAGAGAGAGAGAGAGAGAGTCAGACCACCCACATGGCTACAGACAGAGAGAGAGAGTCAGACCACCCACATGGCTACAGAGAGAGAGAGAGAGTCAGACCACCCACATGGCTACAGAGAGAGAGAGAGAGTCAGACCACCCACATGGCTACAGAGAGAGAGAGAGTCAGACCACCCACATGGCTACAGAGAGAGAGAGTCAGACCACCCACATGGCTACAGAGAGAGAGAGTCAGACCACCCACATGGCTACAGAGAGAGAGTCAGACCACCCACATGGCTACACAGAGAGTGAGTCAGACCACACACATGGCTACAGAGAGAGAGTCAGACTACCCACATGGCTACAGCAAGCGCGAGAGAGAGAGTCAGACCACCCACATGGCTAAAGAGAGAAAGAGTCAGACCACCCATATAGCTACAGAGAGAGAATCAGACCACCCACATGGCTACAGAGAGAGACAAAGAGAGACGGGGACAGAGAGAGTCAGACCACCCACATGGCTACAGAGAGAGAGTCAGACCACCCACATGGCTACACAGAGAGGAGAGAGAGAGTCAGACCACCCACATGGCTACACAGAGAGAGAGAGAGACAGACCACCCACATGGCTACAGAGAGAGAGCGTCAGACCACCCACATGGCTACAGAGAGAGAGAGAGTCAGACCACCCACATGGCTACACAGAGAGTGAGTCAGACCACACACATGGCTACAGAGAGAGAGTCAGACTACCCACATGGCTACAGCAAGCGCGAGAGAGAGAGTCAGACCACCCACATGGCTAAAGAGAGAAAGAGTCAGACCACCCATATAGCTACAGAGAGAGAATCAGACCACCCACATGGCTACAGAGAGAGAGACAAAGAGAGACGGGGACAGAGAGAGTCAGACCACCCACATGGCTACAGAGAGAGAGTCAGACCACCCACATGGCTACATAGAGAGAGAGAGAGAGAGAGAGAGTCAGACCACCCACATGGCTACACAGAGAGAGAGAGAGAGAGAGTCAGACCACCCACATGGCTACACAGAGAGAGAGAGAGACAGACCACCCACATGGCTACACAGAGAGAGAGTGTCAGACCACCCACATGGCTACAGAGAGAGAGAGTCAGACCACCCACATGGCTACAGAGAGAGAGAGAGTCAGACCACCCACATGGCTACAGAGAGAGAGTCAGACCACCCACATGGCTACAGAGAGAGAGTCAGACCACCCACATGGCTACAGAAAGAGTCAGACCACCCACATGGCTACAGAAAGAGTCAGACCACCCACATGGCTACAGAGAGTCAGACCACCCACATGGCTACAGAGAGTCAGACCACCCACATGGCTACAGAGAGTCAGACCACCCACATGGCTACAGAGTCAGACCACCCACATGGCTACAGAGTCAGACCACCCACATTTTAAAAGCATATCAGCGTCGTGGACATTACTTGTTCCTTTAAATTCATTTTTATAACTGCCACACCTGCAGTTAAATGTGCATATTTTTTTTATTTTCTAATTGTAAAATATGTTTCTGAGCCAGGTCTGAAAGCCAGGTGATTGACAGGTCAGCATGTTTCTGAGCCAGGTCTGGTGATTGACAGGTGATTACCTTGTTCATGCAACTCCTTGACAGCCATGAGCCTCTGCACCACCTGGGGCAGAGAGGTTGCCATGGCGTCCCACTTCTGCACCACGTCATACAGCTGAGACACCTGACAGACGGAGACAACAGTAATGATAATGTTAGGGGGGTAAACAGACAGAGACAACAGTAATGATAAGGTTAGGGGGGGTAAACAGACGGCAGAGTTCGAGGACTGTCCAGGTTACATCTACAGGAGATGACTGTCCAGGTTACATCTACAGGAGATGACTACTGTTGGGCCAAGTAGTTCTCCTGGTGGTTAGGAAAACCTCCTGGCCATAGGGATAACCTCATTACTGTGTGAAATAAGATATTTCATATAGAAACTCTAACATTTACTTCTAAACCTCAATATAAAAAGCTGGACTAACCTTGTTCTGTGTGCCAGCATCTTCAATGGTTGCTTTGTGCTTCGCAATCTCGTTCATCTTTCCAAGGACGCTCTACACGGAGAAAAACACAAACAACGATAACCGTGTTCACTTTTTGCAGTATAACAAGCACAAAAACACCAGCCCATCTGTCCTTGGGTGTTCAATTCAATACAATACAATTCAAGGGGCTTTATTGGCATGGGAAACACATGTTAACATTGCCAAAGCAACTGAAGTAGATAATATTACAAAAGTGAAATAAACCAAGTGTTCTCTGCAGGGTAGTGGAACAGTGATTGCTGCTAGACTGATACAAGACCAGTGTTTCATTCCATCCCCTTGATGATTCTGCTGATCCTCAACATTACCTGCAGCCTGGCTTCCACCTGGTCCAGAGTGGCTGAGTCCAGAGCACTGACCCTCGCCTGCAGCAGCTCCATAGTGTCCTGGAGGACAGAGACAGAGCGAGAGAGAGAGCTCAGTCTCAGGGATAACAGTGATTGATGATCAGGGTTAACTGTACTTTCTGACATTGTGGATCATTCAAAACCCCCCCAAAAAAATGTTTTATGAACAAATTGGATTGATTGAGTTCAGTTGACAAAATAAAATAAAAAAGTATCCCGTTTTTGACCAACTGAACTGGACCAAGGTGGGAGACAGAAGAGACTCACCATGAGACTGCCTCCCTGCACCCCAGCACTCAGAGGTCCTGGTTTGTCTGATCCAGAACCCACAGCAGTCTCCAGCTCTGAGAGCCGCTTCTCCAACTCTGCCATCTTAACACAGAGACAAACGATGGAGAGGTTCAGGCGGGAATGAATGAAAACTGGGTAAACAAGTGACACAGAATTGACCAAGGACTGACTCAAATTTGCATGTGCAAATGCAGACACACGTTGTTGCCGAACTCACACACACACACACACACAGTGCTGTTGGGGACCCCTTTCCACACAGTCCCATTGCCCTAGACTCCATACCTTGGCAGCGTCTGTGAACTTCTCCTGCTCTGGCCGGCTGTGTAGCTCATACAACACCACACCGTCAGGACCTTTGGCTGCTGGGGCCTTGCCCTCCCCTGTACTGCCCCTACTGCCCCTCACTGCCTCCAGCTGGGTTAACAGACGTCTGACGGAGACGGAGAGAGAGAAAGGGAGGACGGAGAGAGAAAGGGAGGAAGGAGAGAGGGTCAAGAATAAAAAAAGGCACATAAGGGTTAGGATGGTTATTAATAACAGACAGACGGGGGTTTGAATAAGAGCCAGACGGGGGTTTGAATAACAGACGGGGGTTTTAATAAGAGACAGAGGGGGTTTTAGGGAATTTAGCAGTATGTCCAAACCGCATTGCGTCGTGTGGGCGAGCAGTTCACTGGATGTCAACGTTGTGAACAGAATTTCCCATGGTGCCGTGGGGTTATGAGATACAGCGACTAGATCCTGAGGCCCACTGTCTTGCCATTCATCTGCCTCCACCCCCCCATGACGCAAGGATCTGTACACAATTCCTGGAAGCTGGAAACGTCCCAGTTCTTCCATGGCCTGCATACTCTCCAGACATGTCACCCACTAAGCATGTTTGGGATGCTCTGGATCGACGGGTACGACAGCATGTTCCAGTTCCCGCCAATATCCAGCAACTTCACACAGGCATTGAAGAGGAGTGGGGACAACATTCCACAGGCCACAATCAACAGCCTGATCAACTCTATGCGAAGGACACCCGCTCCACTACAGGCCCGTTGATGTGAATTGGGGCTTGCTCGGCCCTCCATTTCCTGTAGACCACAATCAGCGCCTTTGTCTTGCTGACGTTAAGGGAGAGGTTGTTGTTCTGGCCCCAAACTGCCAGGCCTCCTCCCTATAGGCTGTCTCATAGTCATTGGTGATCAGGCCTACCACCGCCGTTTTGTTCGCAAACTTAATGATGGTGATGGAGTCATGGGTGAACAGGAAGTACAGGAGGGGACTAAGCACGCACCCCTGGGGGCGCCCTGTGTTAGAGGGTCAGCGTGGCGGATGTGTTGTTGCCTACCATCACCACCTGGGGGTGCCTCATCAGGAAGTCCAGGATCCAGTTGCAGAGGGAGGTGTTTAGTCCCAGGGTCCTTAGCGTAGTGATGAGCTTCATGGGCACTATGGTGTTGAACGTTGAGCTGTAGTCAATGAACAGTATTCTCACGTAGGTGTTCCCCTTGTCTAAGTGGGAAAGGGCAGTGTGTGGAGTACAATAGAGATTTTGTCATCTGTGGATCTGTTGGGGCGGTATGTGAATTGGAGTGGGTCCAGGGTGTCTGGGATGATGGTGTTGATGTGAGACATCACCAGCCTTTCAATGTTTTTCATGGCTACAGATGTGAGTGCTACGATGCGGTAGACATTTAGACAGGTTACCTTGGTGTCCCCCCCCTTCCCCTCTCCCCTCTCTTACTTGGCCAGTGCTCCATCTGGGTCAGCTAGATTAATATGTGCCTGTGGTCCCAGCAGTGAGTCCAGGTGGGCAGAGACCAGCTGCTGTTTGAGCTGGGCAGCCTGCTGAGCGAGGACGACAGGAGTCAGACGCTCCTCTGAACTGCTGTCCCGTGTGGTCGCCTGAGGGGAGAGGAGCATAGACAGATGTGATCAGCACACAGGGAAATGACAACCACAGGTTTGGAGGTGGGTAGAGGTCACTGGGTATAAAGATGGGTGGTTTGGGGGTGGGTAGAGGTCACTGGGGTATAGATGGGTGGTTTGGGGGTGGGTAGAGGTCACTGGGGTATAGATGGGTGGTTTGAGGGTGGGTAGAGGTCACTGGGGTATAAAGACGGGCCCCAGGAATCCGAGACTAATCAGGAAGATTCAGGGGGATAAAAAAACATTCTGAAGGCAGCTTCAACGCCCTATTGTAGCCATATGTACACAGGTTTGTAGAGGCTAGGGGGCTAACGCTAGGGCGTAAGGGCTAGGGGGCTAACGCTAGGGCGTAGGGGGCTAACGCTAGGGCGTAGGGGGCTAACGCTAGGGCGTAGGGGGCTAACGCTAGGGCGTAGGGGGCTAACGCTAGGGCGTAGGGGCTAACGGGCCAACGCTAGGGCGTAGGGGGCTAACGCTAGGGTGTAGGGGCTAACGCTAGGCGTGTAGGGGGCTAACGCTAGGGCGTAGGGGCTAACGCTAGGGCGTAGGGGCCAACGCTAGGGCATAGGGGCTAACGCTAGGCGTAGGGGCTAGGGAGCTAACGCTAGGGCGTAAGGGCTAGGGAGCTAACGCTAGGGCGTAGGGGGCTAACGCTAGGGTGTAGGGGGCCAACGCTAGGGTGTAGGGGGCTAACGCTAGGGTGTAGGGGGCTAACGCTAGGGTGTAGGGGCTAACGCTAGGGCGTAGGGGCTAGGGGGCTAACGCTAGGCGTAGGGGCTAGGGGGCTAACGCTAGGGCGTAGGGGGCTAAGGGCGTAGGGGGCTAAGGGCGTAGGGGGCTAAGGCTAGGGCGTAGGGGGCTAAGGCTAGGGCGTAGGGGCTAAGGCTAGGGCGTAGGGGGCCTAAGGCTAGGGCGTAGGGGGCTAACGCTAGGGCGTAGGGGGCTAACGCTAGGGCGTAGGGGGCCAACACTAGGGCGTAGGGGGCCAACACTAGGGCGTAGGGGGCCAACACTAGGGCGTAGGGGGCCAACACTAGGGCGTAGGGGGCAGGGGGCTAACGCTAGGCGTAAGGGCTAGGGGGCTAACGCTAGGGCGTAAGGGCTAGGGGGCTAACGCTAGGGTTTTGGGAGTATTTGTCTGACCCGGGCGGTTTAGGGTGTAGGGGTTGTTTGGCACCGCCTGTCTGACCCGGGTGGTTTAGGGTGTAGGGGTTGTTTGGCACCGCCTGTCTGACCCGGGTGGTTTAGGGTGTAGGGGTTGTTTGGCACCTTCTGTCTGACCCCGGGCGGTTTAGTGGTTTTACCTGGATGGTCTCCACCTCCTGACTGAGTTCCTTGATCTCATGAACCAGACGCTGGTACTTCTGCTGGGGGGTTTCCTTCACCCCACAGCCCTCCGCCAACTAGACAGGCATGGAGAGAGAGGGGAAGAAAACAGAGTTAACATACACTGAAGCGTCAGAACAGACAGCTGAATCATTATCCACAAGATTCAAATAGACAGCTGAATCATTATCCACAAGATTCAAATAGACAGCTGAATCATTATCCACAAGATTCAAATAGACAGCTGAATCATTATCCACAAGATTCAAATAGACAGCTGAATCATTATCCACAAGATTCAAATAGACAGCTGAATCATTATCCACAAGATTCAAATAGACAGCTGAATCATTATCCACAAGATTCAAATAGACAGCTGAATCATTATCCACAAGAGTCAAATAGACAGCTGAATCATTATCCACAAGAGTCAAATAGACAGCTGAATCATTATCCACAAGAGTCAAATGGGCACGTAATAGGTCTTGTGATGGATTTCACAGAGATGGTTTATGTGTCCCAACAGAATCAAATGGTACTATTTATAGAATAATAATCAATATGAAATATTGCAGCAGCAGCATCTACTCACAATCTCATATTCTCCCGACTCATAGCCCACTCTTTTGTTCTTACTGATACGATCTGAGAAGTCTGGGAGAGAAAACACATTCATTAGAGGAAAGACAAGAATATTAGATGATGGTTTTGGGATGAAACAGTTACCGGTTTCATGATAAAACCACGGTAAAATTCCAGACGGTTATTATTACCGTTTCAAATGTTAATTATCATTGAAACCGTGTTTGATTAGCGCGGTTTGAAAAACTCACGGGAAATACCGTCCAGCATCAACCAAAGTTAGCGGCAGTCTGACGCAGGCGGAGCAACGTGGGTTTCGTTTTGTGTGAAAACATGGCGGGAGGCAGTGACAGCGCTCGGGAGATTTTTCAGCCTTCTAAGAGGACCAAATCTGAAGTGTGGTCGTATTTTGGGTTTAACAAGAGTGTTGAGGGAAACTTCAAATCGAAGATGGTCACCCTGTCTGCAGAACATGTAACATTATTTTTTTTAATCGCAGCAAAAGCGGGCAACAATTCAAAATCTCGAATCCTCTTTGTGACCACCAACTTATAGCGTATGCAAGGTAAGTTAACTTTTAGCTCAATGCATGATGTGGGGACTTCGGGATGGTGGAAAATGTCAAGGTTTGTCTGTCTAACTTTGCTAATAGCTTGTCAATAATGTAAAGTGAAGCTTTTCAGTGTTACCTACTCTTATAAAAACGCTACATGTTGTTCTGCTGCTGTGTGCCTCGTGCGTCTTCAGACTCCATTCACCCATTGCTAGGCTGGACAATAGAACCATTCAAAGCAAAAGCAAAAGAACGTTGGCTAAGCTGGAACACTAGAGCCCATAGTAAATGAATGGAATGGAACGTTGGCTAAGCTGGGACACTAGAGCCCATAGCAAATGAATGGAATGGAACGTTGGCTAAGCTGGGACACTAGAGCCCATAGCAAATGAATGGAATGGAACGTTGGCTAAGCTGGGACACTAGAGCCCATAGCAAATGAATGGAATGGAACGTTGGCTAAGCTGGGACACTAGAGCCCATAGTAAATGAATGGAATGGAACGTTGGCTAACACTAGCTGGGACACTAGAGCCCATAGCAAATGAATGGAATGGAACGTTGGCTAAGCTGGGACACTAGAGCCCATAGCAAATGAATGGAATGGAACGTTGGCCCATAGCAAATGAATGGAATGGAACGTTGGCTAAGCTGGAACACTAGAGCCCATAGCAAATGAATGGAATGGAACGTTGGCTAAGCTGGAACACTAGAGCCCATAGCAAATGAATGGAATGGAACGTTGGCTAAGCTGGGACACTAGAGCCCATAGAGCCCATAGCAAATGAATGGAATGGAACGTTGGCTAAGCTGGAACACTAGAGCAAATGAGCCCATAGTAAATGAATGGAACGTTCACGTTGAGCCCAAGCTGGAATGCTAAGCTGGGAACACTAGAGCCCATAGCAAATGAATGGAATGGAACGTTGGCTAAGCTGGAACACTGAGGAATGCGAGCCACTAGCCCAAATGAATGGAATGGAACGTAGCAAAATGAATGGAATGGAACGTTGGCTACTAGCTGGAACACTAGAGCGACACTAGCCCATAGCAAATGAATGGAATGGAACGTTCTGGGACACTTGGCTAGCAAATGCTGGAACACTAGAGCGAGCCCATAGCAAATGAATGGAATGGAACGTTGGCTAAGCTGGAACACTAGAGCGAGCCCATAGCAAATGAATGGAATGGAACGTTGGCTAAGCTGGAACACTAGAGCGAGCCCATAGTAAATGAATGGAATGGAACGTTGGCTAAGCTGGAACACTAGAGCCCATAGCAAATGAATGGAATGGAACGTTGGCTAAGCTGGAACACTAGAGCGAGCCCATAGCAAATGAATGGAACGTTCACGTTGGCTAAGCTGGAACACTAGAGCGAGCCCATAGCAAATGAATGGAACGTTCACGTTGGCTAAGCTGGAACACTAGAGCGAGCCCATAGCAAATGAATGGAATGGAACGTTGGCTAAGCTGGAACACTAGAGCGAGCCCATAGCAAATGAATGGAACGTTCACAGAGCCTGTTGTTCACTGGAGTGATGCTTAAAATTCCATTTGGCCTAAAAGGCACATGTATGCCTTTTAATTTTACCAATACAATCTGTTCGTCAGACGAAACTGGGAAGAAAAAAAAACTACTTGTGTAGAAAGTAGCATCCGCACATCGATGGTGTCAACTGTGCTTATGTCTGCATAATGAGAAAGTAGGGGGGGAAATGATCGATGAAAAACGAGCTCGCTGCCCAGACTCAAAGAATTAGAAAGAGGAGATTCTCATTATTAAAATGGTGTCTGACTTTTTTTTCTTTTTTTTATCTAAATATACACATTGCAAAATATTTGGCGAAATAGACAGACTTGCCTCCATTTCCCCTATATAGGAAACAATGGGACGACCTCAGAGTTCCATGAGTAATTGTTGTTGCTGTTTACATTTGAACCATAAACAAAGTGAGCAGGTCTCGTTACAAACAATAGCGAAACAGGCATTGTGACATAGAACAATAAGCTGGGAATAGAACGTTCAGAAGGAGAGTTGTTGTCACGGCGCTCAATAGTACTAATAGGAGCTGGCAGGGTGAAAAATACCCTAAAATAAGGCCTGTTTATTCGTGACGACTTCAAAACGACGGCAAGCAGCTGGGAAATATGGTCATATTATGAAACTGGGCTCCACGGCGGATGCAATGAACTTTATCAGGAAAAAAAAGCATTGTTAAAAATTGCCTACCATTGCACACGATAACGCGTTATGTTGTTTAGTCACCCAACCAACATATTTTGTTCATTTAAAATCCGGCAGTCATTGACTTGGTTGTAAAAAATGTTTCAACAGGAGAAACACTATAGACTCCACCCCCTACCAGACTCCACCCCCTACCAGACTCCACCCCCTACCAGACTCCACCCCCCAGACTCCACCCCTACCAGACTCCACCCCCTACCAGACTCCACCCCCTACCAGACTCCCATATTTATGTCAATTGTTGGGCTCATTGCAATTACTGTCTTCTTAAGACTCATTTGTATTTATGTAAATTGTGCATGGGATCATTACATATACTCAAATGCAACACAGAAGATAGTGTGTGATAATAATAATAATAATACATTAGCTATTTCCTTGTTTACAGAGTGGGCGTGCAGCAGGCCAACCCAGTGATGCTACTGGTCTATCCTCATCTACAGTTGTGACAGACACCCCAGCAAGCATTTAAAAAGGCAGGCTGTTAATACACCCACATCAAACAAGACCTCACTGTACCCCTTTCATATTACATTGCAAAGGACATGATGCCATTTCATATTGTTGAGAGGCCTGTCTTTCTGAGGCTGATGAAGGTTGCCGTGCCTCACTACAAAGTGTCATCACAAACAATATTTTCCAAGACTGAAATCCCAAACCTGTACAACCAGGTTAAAGCTGATGTTGGAAAATGTTTCTCTCAAGGCACATGGTTTGCTGCAACTACTGACCTCTGGACCAATGAAAGCAGGGGGTGGTTCAACCCTACATCATCTTCACTATCCATTACCTCACCCCAGAATGGTAACTGGAATCAAACTGCCTGGAAACACACTTCTTCCCAGAAGATCACTCGGCTCACAACATCAGAGAGGTTTTTGAGAATATGCTGGAAGAGTGGGGAGATCAACAAGAAAGACCTGGTCTGTATAACCACAGACAACACAACAAACGCGATCAAGGCTTTTGAACAGGTCCCAGATCTGTGGCTTTGGCTGCTTTGACCCATCATTTGAACCTGGCCATCTCAAAGGCTCTGAAAAATTCAGAGAGTTGACACAGTAGTCAAGGCCTATCGTCATCTGGTCCAAGGCTTCTCACGGAGCTGGAAGAGAAGGAGAGAACTGAGAGGAAAAAAAGCAAGCTGCCCTCAACATGCCACAGAAGGATCTGATCCATGATGATGTGGTGACCCGATGAAGATCTACACACAAGATGCTTGAGCGTTTCCTCAGCCAACAGCAGCCAGTCTGTGTGACACTGGCTGGAGAACGAGGAACATGGCATCTGATGACCAACGGATGCTGACATAAGTGTCATGGAAGCAACTGTGCCAGCTCCTTGAACCTCTGAGCAAGTTTATAGATGCATTTGCCTCAGAGACACTGTCAGCAATCAGCCCTGTCCTGGACCACGTCACCCGTGATGTTCTGGTGGAAAAGGATACGGAGCCATCCCCGACCGGGGAGATGATACGGAGCCATCCCCGACCGGGGAGATGATACGGAGCCATCCCCGACCGGGGAGATGATACGGAGCCATCCCCGACCGGGGAGATGAAAAGGATACGGAGCCATCCCTGACCGGGGAGATGAAAAGGGTAATGAGAGAAGACCTTAACAGATACAAAGAGAGTCATGCACATGGCTTGTTTCATTGAGCCCCACTTCAAAATAAGCTTCTTAGATGAGCCTGAAAAAGTTGACACTGGCAGCTGTGTCCAGGAGGCCTTGAAGCCGGCAGCTGTGTCCAGGAGGCCTTGAAGCCGACAGCTGTGTCCAGGAGGCCTTGAAGCCGACAGCTGTGTCCAGGAGGCCTTGAAGCCGACAGCTGTGTCCAGGAGGCCTTGAAGCCGACAGCTGTGTCCAGGAGGCCTTGAAGCCGACAGCTGTGTCCAGGAGGCCTTGAAGCCGACAGCTGTGTCCAGGAGGCCTTGAAGCTGACAGCTGCACAAGTCAGAGAAGAACCACGATGCACCAGCAGCACCTCCACCACCAACACCCCCATAGCGGCATCGGAGAGGAAAGGCCTGGCTGGGTTGCTGAGAAAGATGACCTCAACAAGGCAGTAGAGGGGAAAGGCCTGGCTGGGTTGCTGAGAAAGATGACCTCAACAAGGCAGTAGAGGGGAAAGGCCTGGCTGGGTTGATGAGAAAGATCACCTCAACAAGGCATCAGAGAGGTGACGAGGGTCAGATTCCAACCTCCCCAGAAGACAGAGTGAAAGAAGAGATCAAGGTCTACCCATTTCTGCCTCCCATTCCAGCAGAAGAGGATCCACTGGTATGGTGGAAGGAGCTCTGCATCAGAGCTGCCTCACGTTGCCAGGAAGCTTTTGTGCATCCTAGCAACCAGCGTGACATCAGTGTGTTCAGTGCCAGCGGGCACATTGTCTCCCCTCGCAGATCACTGCTTCAACCAGACAAAGTAAATATGCTGACATTTTTACATTTCAATCTCAAGTGAACAAAAATACATACATACAGGATGTTTCTTCATGAAGGAGAGAACGGACAGAATCAGCGCTGTTCATTTGATTTGTTGACATATTGTGTGTGTTGTTATTTTAATGTCAACACCTGCACATTGGATGTGTTTGCATATGGTTGTATTGTTCTTACATCCACATTGCTTTACTTGTGTTGCTTTTATATGGACATGTGATTTGCTTACTGAAGGTTGTGTTAAGCCTGCACTAGGGAAACATTTACCTCATGGCGCCATCTTTAATGTTAAATGTTATTATTTTAGTGTTTCTGCACACAAAAAAACTACATTGTGCTGCTAATTGTATTTGTTTGTTTTCAATATGATTTCAGTGGATCAGTACTTCTTGAACATTTCCAGCACGGTTCAACGTCACCGCGATAATACTGATAACCGGGATCATTTTGCTCAATATGGTTGAGAAGGCACCGGAAGACTCACTGAGGTACGGCCCGGCCCCGACTCACTGAGGTACGGCCCGGCCCCGACTCACTGAGGTACGGCCCGGCCCCACTGAGATACAGCTGTTTGAAGGTATACTAACCGAGGCCTTTAGTGCTGACCCTCTTGTCCTTGAACTTGTCGTAGGCTGCGTTGGGGTTGACCACGATCCTCTCCACGCTGTCACTGCACAGCTCTTCCTGTTAGAGACATCAAGAATAACGAGACACCACAGGAGACTTGGTCAAAACTAGGACAAATGGATTGGAAATGAAAGAGCTGAAAGTATACGTAGGCCAAAATGGTTCAAAAGAAGATCAGATTTGATGATTGATGGGGATTTGTGCCAATCTTCTCTCTCCATGGGTTCTGTGTCACACTGGCTGATTCAATACCACCTGGGAACCTAGTCCCTTATATATCAGAATACCTGTATGGATCGGTGAACAAACTCTCTCACACAATAGACGTTGTTAAAAATCTGTCAATTAGATACAATCCAATGAGTGAGACATCAACTTCATCTACAGTGTGAGAGAGGGCCCATGTGAGACGCCAACCAGCACCAGAACACACACACACAGATTGAAATGGATCTGTAATCAGGAGGTAGGGGGGGGTGGTGTCTATTCCAAGAGGGAAAACAAAGACAGTCGATTTAATATTCGATCAAAAAAAAAAAAAAAGAACAAATTCTGAATCTTGAGCACCGAATGGTTCCGCAGAATCCACAATTATCTTGAAATGAGCTCTTTGGTGACAAATGAAACGGAAAACACCATTAACTATGTAAAGGGGTTGTATTGTGACAACACAATGGGAATGAAAAGTCAGCATTGCCTAGTTACCAGAAGACCTGGGAGTTAGGGACCAATCACTGCTCTACATGAGAAAGTTACCTCCCTCTTGCACAGCTGACTGATGAAAGATGCTATATATATCTATCTATCTATCTATCTATCTATCTATCTATCTATCTATCTATCTATCTAATATAAACTAGTGTTTCAGAGTTTCTCCGGTCCTGTGACTTCTACATAATCTCTATGAGCTAGTTAGCTGCTTCAGTCAATTATAAATCCATGGCTTTCTCCATCTGCTCATTTGAGGAAACAGATTCCCTTAAAAAAAAAATCAGTGATTCTGAGAAAAGCATCATTCTGACTAGCCTCAGGGAACTGTGCACTAGGGTGAGGGATAATGTCGTCAATGTGTCTAATCTCCAAAATGATTTATTCACATTCATCAAAATGGGAACAATCAATAACCACTGACACAGACAGTAGTGAAAGTCCAGACAGACAGTCAAGACAGACATGTTAGGAGTAGGAAGGGAGTCAGTTTGTTAGTCAGTGAAGCTCTTACCAGCTCCTTGGGTTCCCAATGGGGAGTTAGAGAAAGAGCACAGGGAGACAAAGAGGGGAGGGAGAAAGAGAAACAGATTAATGTGGTTATCACATGCCATGCACAGCAGCAGTCTGCCAGGGGAGATGAACGAGTCCAGTGTTCTGAGGCAGACTGCTGCTGACACCGGAGACATTCACTAGGAGACCGACTCTCTGATCATTACGACGTCTCTGTTCTTTCTCGATCTCTCTCAGACCTCATCATCTTCAGGCACATTTTTCACAGCGAGAAAATATAGCTCATTTTCAGTGCATCCCTCCAGACCTCATTGAAAAGCGAATTAGGACCCTGGGGCAAAATGAGATTGACACCCCTGGTCTATGGTGATGTATCAACTGCTGACATCACATATCAATATTATACACACAGGTGGGGTAGGCCTAAAAAATATGCATTTTATATCCCGTGTGTGACTGTGAATATATTGTAAATATCTGATAGGCCCTGAGCTCTTAACTCAAGCCTCTTGTCTAATTCTCTGGTATTGTTAGCATTATGTAGTGTGTGTAACGAGGGGATTGGCAGAGAAAACCCACTTCTGAGTGAGATGGTAAGAAAGAAGACAGCTCAGACCTGATTTGATGAGACATACAATGTCAAGGTGTGTTGCAGTACTGATCCCAGTGTTTGTAGTGCTAGCAAAGTAGAGTTAGTAAAGATAGCTAGTTAGTAAAGATAGCTAGTTAGTAAGCTTCTGTTAACATGTATACCAGTAGCTAGAGTAGAGTTAGAGGAAAGGGATGATAGAACACATACACAGTAACAGAACTGTCTTCTCAAGACAGACAGGACAGACAGGACAGACAGGACAGACAGGACAGACAGGACAGACAGGACAGACAGGAAGGATAGACAGGAAGGACAGACAGGAAGGACAGGAAGGACAGACAGGAAGGACAGACAGGAAGGACAGACAGGAAGGACAGACAGGAAGGACAGACAGGAAGGAAGGACAGACAGGAAGGACAGACAGGAAGGACAGGAAGGACAGACAGGACAGACAGGAAGGACAGACAGACAGGAAGGACAGACAGGAAGGACAGACAGGAAGGACAGACAGACAGGAAGGACAGACAGGACAGACAGGACGGACAGACAGGAAGGACAGACAGGAAGGACAGACAGGACGGACAGACAGGAAGGACAGACAGGAAGGACAGACAGGAAGGACAGACAGGAAGGACAGACAGGAAGGACAGACAGGAAGGACAGACAGGACAGGACAGACAGACAGGAAGGACAGACAGGACAGACAGGACGGACAGACAGGACGGACGGGACAGACAGGACGGACAGACAGGACGGACAGACAGGACGGACAGACAGGACGGACAGACAGGACGGACAGGACGGACACAGAAAGAGACTAGAGGTCGACCGATTAATCAGAATGGCCGATTAATTAGGGACGATTTCAAGTTTTCATAACAATCGGAAATCGGTATTTTTGGACACCGATTTGGCCAAATCTTTATTTAACTAGGCAAGTCAGTTAAAGAACACATTCTTATTTTCAATGACGGCCTAGGAACGGTGGGTTAACTGCCTTGTTCAGGGGCAGAACGACAGATTTGTACCTTGCCAACTCAAGGATTCAATCTTGCAACCTTACAGTTAACTAGTCCAACGCCCTGCCACCTCCTCCCATTGCACTCCACGAGGAGCCTGCCTGTTACGCGAATGCAGTAAGAAGCCAAGGTAAGTTGCTAGCTAGCATTAAACTTAACTTATAAAAAAACAAAATCAATCAATCAATCATAATCACTAGTTAACTACACATGGTTGATGATATTACTAGTTTATCTAGCGTGTCCTGCGTTGCATATAATCGATGCGGTGCGCATTCACGAAAAAGGACTGTCGTTGCTCCAACGTGTACCTAACCATAAACATCAATGCCTTTCTTAAAATCAATACACAAGTATATATTTTTAAACCTGCATATTTAGTTAAAAGAAATCCAGGTTAGCAGGCAATATTAACTAGGTGAAATTGTGCCACTTCTCTTGCGTTCATTGCACGCAGTCAGGGTATATGCAACAGTTTGGGCCGCCTGGCTCGTTGCGAACTAATTTGCCAGAATTTTACGTAATGATGACATAACATTGAAGGTTGTGCAATGTAACAGGAATATTTAGACTGATGGAAGCCACCCATTAGATAAAATACGGAACGGTTCCGTATTACACTGAAAGAATAAACGTTTTGTTTTCGAGATGATAGTTTCCGGATTCGACCATTTTAATGACCTACGGCTCGCATTTCTGTGTGTTATTATGTTATAATTAAGTCTAATTTTTGATAGAGCAGTCTGACTGAGCGATGGTAGGCACCAGCAGGCTCGTAAGCATTCATTCAAACAGCACTTTCATGTGTTTGCCAGCAGCTCCGCTGTTTATGACTTCAAGCCTATCAACTCCCGAGATTAGGCTGGTGTAACGATGTGATGTGAAATTGGCTAGCTAGTTAGCGGGGTGCGCGCTAATAGCGTTTCAAACGTCACTCTCTCTGAGACTTGGAGTAGTTGTTCCCCTTGCTCTGCATGGGTAACGCTGCTTCGAGGGTGGCTGTTGTCGTTGTGTTGCTGGTTCAAGCCCAGGTAGGAGCGAGGAGAGGTACGGAAGCTATACTGTTACACTGGCAATACTAAAGTGCCTATAAGAACATCCAATAGTCAAAGGTTAATTAAATACAAATGGTATAGAGAGAAATAGTCCTATTATCCCTATAATAACTACAACCTAAAACTTCTTACCTGGGAATATTGAAGACTCATGTTAAAAGGAACCACCAGCTTTCATATGTTCTCATGTTCTGAGCAAGGAACATAAACGTTAGCTTTTTTAGATGGCACATATTGCACTTTTACTTTCTTCTCCAACACTTTGTTTTGTTGCGTTATTTAAACCAAATTGAACATGTTTCATTATTTATTTGAGGCTAAATGGATTTTATTTATGTATTATATTAAGTTAAAATAAGTGTTCATTCAGTATTGTTGTAATTGTCATTATTAAATACATTTTAAAAATCGTCCAATTAAATCGGTATTGGCGTTGAAAAAAAATCATAATCGGTCGACCTCAGAGAGAGCGAGAGAGAGCGACACACACACAGAGAGACAGACAGAGACACACACAATGTAGATTAAATATCCTTTGAGTTGTGCTACAAGTGTATGTCAAAATGAAAGTGGGAGGATTATTAGACCAACTAAAATGTCTTGTCAGGTGATAGTGCTGCTACATTTGCAACAGGTGAAACAAGGCATACAACACTTCATCACATCACACAGCAGCAATGGGGCACATCATCATCACCACATCATGTAGGCAGATAGTCATTTCAACACAATTTGAGGAGAGGAAAGGGGACAGGAAGGATTTTACAACCCATGCAGATAAACTCCACTATATGAGAGAAAAATAACCTCTTACTTGTACACACTAGCGTCCCAGGAGGGAGGGAGGGGTGGGGAGAGAGGGAGGGGAGGAAAAACGAGACCGACAGGGGGAGGGAGGGGACATGGGAGGGAAAACGAGACCGACAGAGGGAGGGGTGGGGAGATGGGAGGGAGGGGAGGAAAAACAAGACCGAGGGGAGGGGAGGGGACATGGGAGGGAAGGAGGAGGGGACATGGGAGGGAAGGAGGGAGGGGACATGGGAGGGAAGGAGGGAGGGGACATGGGAGGGAAGGAGGGAGGGGACATGGGAGGGAAGGAGGGAGGGGACATGGGAGGGAAGGAGGGAGGGGACATGGGAGGGAGGGAGGGGACATGGGAGGGAGGGAGGGAGGGAGGGAGGGGACATGGGAGGGAGGGGGGGGGGGACATGGGAGGGGGGAGGAAAAGGGAGGGAGGGGACCGGGAGGGAGGGAGGGAGGGAGGGAGGGAGGGGGGACATGGGAGGGAGGGAGGGAGGGGGGATGGGAGGGAGGGAGGGAGGAGGGGACATGGGAGGGAGGGAGGGAGGGATGGGGGGAAAACGTTATTAGGATTGGTGGTGTCACTTGTAGGTATCTACTTCACAGTTGATCCATGTTACACAGCACGATGATCCAGAGATGCAAATCAATCAATCCTTGATCTGCATCTGTGGATCGAGCCCTTCATCAGCACTCAGTTCAGTTCCATTACACGGGAGAGTTTTGTTAAAGAGCCCCAATGCTTGGTCTGAACATTAACACACATCGCATAAGGTACAGTTTTGGAAGCATAAGGACCTTATCTTTCATATCAGAAGGTTGCGTGTTGAGCTCCAAGTGGCACAGCGACTTAGACACTGCATCTCAATACTAGAGGCGTCACTAGAGGCCTGGTTCGATTCCAGGCTGCATCACAACTGGCCGAAATTGGGAGTCTGAATAGGGTGGCGCACAATTGGCCCAGCATCGTCCGGGGTTAGGCCCAGCATCGTCCGGGGTTAGGCCCAGCATCGTCCGGGGTTAGGCCCAGCATCGTCCGGGGTTAGGCCCAGCATTAGGCCCAGCATCCAGCATCGTCCGCATCGGGTTAGGCCCAGCATCGTCCGGGGTTAAGCCCAGCATCGTCCGGGTTAGGCCGTCATTGCAAATAAGAATTTGTTATTAACTGGACTTGCCAGGTTAAATAAAAGGCTAAATAATAAGGTGTGTTCACAAACAGCCATATCTCCATGTTACAGCGCGTGTTTACAGAAGACAGAGGGACCACCTGAGATAATGAGGTATCTGACATGCTCCTAACACCAGTGTGTAAAGGAAGAAGTCAGAAACGTGTTGTCACTGGAAAAAAATACTGTCAGCTGCAACTGTGATAAAGTCACTTAAAACAGTTCACAGTAAGTTTATATTTAGCGTTTATGAAATTATTTTGGATGTGATATGAAAGTAAAGGGCTTTACGTTTCCAAAACTGTATCGCAATTGAGAATTGATGCTGGTTTAGATGGAGTATTTGGCTATTTTAGCTGCCAGAGCCAGTCAACATCTGAAGATAACAAGGTCCTTAAAGGAATAATGGTAGGCTCCTTAAGAGTACATCTTGGGCAACTCTGGATCACGCAGAGGTTTTTAGAGAGGATGTGGCACTCAGCCACATCAGCAACAGACTGGTGTTTTGGGATCGAGAGGCAGCAGCAAACTCCCCCCCCCACACTCCCTCCCTTCTCTCCTCCACCCCTCCATGTTTCACTCACCGACTCAAACTGGGCCTGATCATCTTCTGGCAGGTCACTGGTCTCATACACATCTGGCTCGTTTGACGCCTGTGGAAGACAACGACTCGTATTCTATAACAGCAAAATGACATGGACATAGCTGGCTACTTGTTAATGCAAAATTAACGACAGATACACTTTTAACCTTCTCAGAGGGTTGTACTTTTTGTTAAGTCACTCAGTCTTACACACATTAAGGACACAATAATAAATACGTTTCCGTATTAGCTGTGTGTCTTTTCTGTGGTTGTTAATTTTACAATACCCAGTGAGTGGACCCACCCAACGTTAGCTGGCCAACGCCCATTCAATCACAGGGCTGGATTAGCCTCTGTTAGGCTATAGCTAATTAGCTGTCGGGAAGAATAGCTATAGTTATAAATCACAGATGATTGTAACTATGAGCAGTTTAAACAAATCCTATTTGGTTAATTATATATGTTTGATGAGAGCTGCTTGAAATATGTTTGTTAAAACGCAGACTATTTCAATGCACTAAAGCTAGCGAGGTAGTTAACGTGTCGTTACTGTAGCAAACTAACAAGCGTTAGCTTAACATAGATCCTGTTAGTTTATCTGGTTAGATATCAGGCCTGCAAAGCTAGCTAGCCTGCCTCTTGTGATTGATTTGACTAGAGAGTGTGTTACAAATATCTCATCGAGACAGATAGCTAGCTATAACGAGACACTGGCTAGCCAGCTAGCTAACTAAACTAGCCAGCTAGCTAACTAAACTAGCCAGCTAGCTAACTAAACTAGCCAGCGAACAGGACACTTACGATTCCAGGTAAATTGGCGTATTTGGGATCAGCCATTGTTGAGGTTACGAGGCCGGTGGATGAGTAGACAAAAAAAAAACCCTTAGACGTGACAAAGATACCTGAAATAACGATGGACCTTGTGGATAAAAGTTATTAGTCCGTTTTCAAAACGCTAGCTAAATGAACAAGCAAAAAAAAAAGGGATCCTTTCACCCTGTGTAGCCAAACAACTCGCTAACATAAAGCGCTTCTTTTGTATTTTAATAACTGTATTCTGACAGCTCGACTGTTCAGTAGCGGACGAGCATTACAATCTCGCGAGATTTGCGTGGACGAGCGGCGCTGTAGTTTCATAACCCTCAGGAAAGTGGACCTGGTAGACTTTGGAGATTTCACCTAAACTTGATTCAATTTGCAATGGTTGCTTTGGTGAAATTGTACAAACATTGTAAAAAATAAACCTTCGGGTTGTTGCCGCTAAGAATATGAACGAACAGCATGACAGCAGGCTGCCTTGTCTGGTCTATTTATAGACATAGGGAATATAGCCATAACCCAAAAGCCTTTGTTTGAATGAACCAGGGAAAACATTGCAACAAAACGTTTATTTGCCTAGTTTATTACTATACTAGTCTGGACTGTGTGAGTTACCTAATACATGTCCTCCTGTAAATAACCTATCGTAGACGTCTCTGTCAATCACTGTAATACCACATATGTTCGATTTTTTAACGAATGGGGGCCCACGATTGACTGGTCAAACCATATTCGCATGATGGGGCTATTATACAATAACAACAATTGTCCATAGGCAACCGCTCCATCTTCAGCGCATCAGTGGTGCTGATGAGAGGGATGCGAATAGGCTACCACTTTAATAACGTTGCCTGGATCAGCGCAGGCCACGCCCCGTGCTTGTTAAAAGACCAGAGAGCTGCCAGTGAAGCAAAGCGCTCCGCAAGCTCATGCTTCAAAAATCTCTCCTCCTGCATCTCTCGCTACAACAGCTGACCGACCGTCTGGAGCCGGATCCGCTCGGGAATACTCTCACATTTCAATTCTAAAGAACTGCATGGACAAATTAGCAGAAACGTTATAGTGACATATATGTGTTTTTCTGGTCTATTTGAAGTAAGCAAACTCTCCAACATTTACATAACCTAATTTACATTTTTATTTTGATAGAAACGGATCTTATTTCAAGCACAAAAGCTTGAAATTATAATTCTTGCAAACGCTCAACTTGCCCATCTAAAAAAAAGAGTGTCTGCATTGATATGCATATGATAGATAAGACTAAATAGTGTAAGGGAATAAGTAAGTTATAGGTTTCCAAAAAAAATCCCCTTTGCCTTTTTTGAGGCACATCCGATTTCTTTCTCACAATGGCCGATGTTAGCGCAGAATGTAACATCAAGGTGCTATGTCGCTTCCGTCCTCTAAATCAGTCCGAAATAATCCGTGGAGACAAATTCATCCCCTCATTCCAAGCTGATGACACCGTCAGCATAGCGGTAAGTTGATATTCTGCTGCTCATTCATTATTTTGACAAGATTTGTTGTCTGCCATGTTAGTGATGATGGCTGAAGATGAGGCATCATCTTAACGGTCATGCAGAACATGCACTATGTCTTCAGGATACATACTACAAGCATTTCGCTACACTCGCATTAACATCTGCTAACCATGTGTATGTGACAAATAAAATTTGATTTGATATCATCCAACATCATCCTCTGACTACCGGTCATGTCTGGACTTCTTTCGCCTGAAAGTTCACACTTGTTTTATTCCAAGTAACTGCTTTTGATGATATCATACAGATATTGATTGTCATCCTCCTCCTCTTCCTCCTCCTCCTCATCACCTTCTCGTATCATTCACTGTCAATAGTTCATGTCTGAATATAGACTAGGCTACTCTGTCCAGCCAGATAAATAATGCCATTGATGAGTTCATGTTGCAGCATCAGTTTGCGGGATGAATGCAAGTCACGTCATTGCGTAAATTCAATCCTATGTTTATGCTGTATAGCACACACCCGATATACAGCATACCTTATAGTAATAGGCTGTAGGTATGTATCAGCCAATCAGGCTTCACTGTCAATCTATTAATTATTGGAAGAGAGCTCCTGGCATGGCCTGTTTACACTAGGGTTCTGTCATCTCAATTAACCAAGGTCACTTAGCATGGCTTTATAGTGCTGTGTGGATCAATGGTTATTAGTTTCACAAAGGACATCCAACAGGCTTGACATTTTCCAGGTCTGCGTCCCAAATGGCACCATATTCCCTATATAGTGCCCTACTTTTGACCCTCATGGGCCCTTGTACAAAGCAGTGTATTATAAAAGGGATCGGGTGCCATTTGGGACTGAACCCCAGGCAATAAATAACTATTGACTGTTATATCACAGGGACTGACTGATTGCCTCCTCAATACCTCTTTAATAATATACTAATAACATGACATTTAGCAGATTCTTTAGTCCCAAGCATCTTACATCGTACATTTTTACGCATGGGCGACCCCAGGTTTTGGACTAATTCATGTGGCCTGAATTGATCTGATATTGACTGGTGTGTCCCACGTCATTAATAACATGTAAAAATGATTGATCATATGTAGGCTGTGCTTTTGGACTTTGAAAGAGAGAGAGAGAGAGAGAGAGAGAGAGAGAGAATGAGAGAGAGAATGAGAGAGAGAATGAGAGATTGAGAGAGAGAATGAGAGAGGGAGAGAGCGATGGGGAGCGAGACAGATCAAGAGAGAGATTCTTTATTTCACTTTTGTTTATTATTTATTTCACTTGCTTTGGCAATGTAAACATGTTTCCCATGCCAATAAATCCCTTTGAAAGAGAGAGAGAAAGAGAGAGAGAGAGAGAGAGAACCTGTTTCCCATGCCAATAAATATCTTTGAAAGAGAGAGAGAGAGAGAAAAGAGAGAGAGAGAGAAGAGAGAGAGAGAGAGAGAGAGAGAGAGAGAGAGAAAGAGAGAGAGAGAGAGAGAGAGAGAGAGAGAGAGAGAGAGAGAAAGAGAGAGAGAGAGAGAAAGAGAGAGATAGAGAGAGAAAGAGAGAGAAGAGAGAGAGAAGAGAGAGAGAGAGAGAGAGAAAAGAGCATATCCTCTGAGTTAAGATCTATGTATATTATGCATAGTCATTCCTCCTGTGGGTTTTAATGCTCCTGAGGATGTGATAATAGTTATGTGGCTGGACCGTTGCGTCTATGTCGTGGGTGGCTGGAATTACTCTAGATGAGGAAGTGGGAGAGATGTACATTGCTAAAACACTGTATATATATATATATAATATGACATTTGTAATGTCTTTATTGTTTTGAAACTAATGTTTACTGTTAATTTTTATTGTTTCTTTCACTTTTGTATATTATCTACCTCACTTGCTTTGGCAATGTTAACACATGTTTCCCATGCCAATAAAGCCTCTTGAATTGAATTGAGATGTGATGTGGAGAGATAGAATGCTTATTTCTTTATTGTTGCCAGAGGACAATAAAGTGTCTTAGTTGTAGTGGCTTTCAGAATGTATTCACACCCTTTGACTTTTTCCACATTTTGTTGTCTTACAGCCTGAATTTAAAATGGATTCAATTGAAGTTGTGTGTCACTGATCTACACACAATAGCACATAATGTCAAAGTGGAATTATGTTATTTGAAATGTTTACAAATGAGTTAAAAATGAAAAGCTGACAGGTCTTCAGTCAATAAGTATTCAACCCCTTTGTTATGGCAAGACTAAATCAGTTCAGGAGTAGAAATGTGCTTAACAAGTCACATGATAAGTTGCATGGAGTCCCTCTGTATAATAGTGTTTAACATTATTTTTGAATGACATCTCTGTAACCCACACATACAATTATCTGTAAGGTCCCTCATCTCTGTACCCCTCACATACAATTATCTGTAAGGTCCCTCAGTCGAACAGTGAATTTCAAACACAGATTTAATCACAAAGACCAGGGTGGTTTTCCAATGCATTGCAAAGAAGGGCTCTGATTGGTAGATGACGACAACAACAAAAACATTTGAATATCTCTTTGACCAGGGTAAAGTTATTAATTGCACTGTGGATGGTGTGTCAATACACCCAGTCACTACAAAGATACAGGCATCCTTCCTGAGGAAGGACACCGCTCAGGGAGTTCACTATGAGGCCAATGGTGACTTTAAAACAGTTACAGAGTTTAATGGCTGTGATGATAGGAGAAAACTGAGGATGGACCAACAACATTGTAGTTCCTCCACAATACTAACCTAACTGATAGAGTGAAAAGATGGAAGCCTGTACAGAATAAAATATTCCTAAACATGAATCTTGTTTGCAATAAGGCACTAAAATATTAACTTTATGAAAAATCCATCAGAACACATAACTGAGTACAACTCTCCATATTTTCAAGCGCGGTGGTGACTGCATCATAAAAAGATGTGCTTGTCAATGGCCAAGGACTAGGACGTTTTTTTAGGATAAAAAGAAAGGGAATGGAGCTAAGAACAGGCAAAATCCTAGAGGAAAACCTGGTTCAGTCTGCTTTCCAACAGACACTGGGATACAAAGTCACCTTTCAGCAGGACAATAACCTAAAAAACAAGGCCAAATCTACACTGGAGTTGCTTACCAAGATGACATTGAATGTTCCTGAGTGGTCTAGTTACAGTTTTGACTTAAATCGGCTTGAAAATATATGACAAGACTTGAAAACGGCTGTCTAGCAATGATCAACAACCAACTTGACAGAGCTTGAAGAATTTTAAAAAGAAGTATGTGCAAATATTATATTATTATAATCCAGGTGATGAAACCTCTTAGAAAACGTGCCCACAAAGACTCATAGCTGAGGTGGTTGAATACTTATGTAATCAAGACATACATGTATTAGTCTTTTATTTTTTCATCTTTTTTTTAAAACAAATATTTATTTTTTTAAATCCACTTTGACATTAGAGTATTTTGTGTAGATCAATGACAAAATATGACAATTAAATCTATTTAATCCCACCTGGTAACACAACAAAATGTGGAAAAAGACAAGGGGTGTGAATACTTTCTGAAGGCGCTTTAGATGTAAAGTGAGGGCATTGTATAATTTAGATGTCTGTTTGACATCAGCAAAATGGTGGCATACTGTATGTGGCAAGATTATGCCACTCTACAGATGTAGGATATTAATTTGAGCCAGTTTGCTAGCGCAGGAAAATAATCCTTTAGCAACAGGAAATGTGAATTATTATGTGGATTATAATTCATTCAAACATTTTTTAGGGGTTGATACATTTGAAAGTGGAAATTAGAAACTTCAAAGGCATTTTCAAACCTCAAATACTGTACACTACAAGTTTTACATTTCCTGCCTACCAGGAAAGTTAGCCTACAACAGGGTGATCAAATTAAGATCCCACAGTACATCTGTATATTCAAATGTTATGATGCAAAATGTTTTTGAGACTGAGTCCAAATTGCATTTTGTGCACACGCACACTCACACATGAAAATATCCACACCCCACCTAGTCTACTAGTCCACTAGGTTTTAGACTGTAGTCAATAATGATGAAGTCGGTATTACTACAAATGTAAAGCCTCATACACTATATATAGTGGCAACATCTAGAAGCAACAACGGCTCAGCTGCGAAGTGGTACACAATGCATAGTGCCAAGTGTAAAGTTTGGTGGAGGAGGAATAATGGTCTTGTGCTGTTTTTCATGGTTCGGGCTAGGCCCCTTTGTTCCAGTTAAGGGAAATCTTAACGCTACAGCACACAATGACATTCTAGACAATTCTGTGCTTCCAACGTTGTGGGAACAGTTTGGGGAAGGCCCTTTCCTGTTTCTGCATGACAATGCCCCTGTGGACAAAGCGAGGTCCATCCAGAAATGGTTTGTCAAGATCGGTGTGGAAGAGCTCGACTGGCCTGCACAGGGCCCTGACCTCAACCCCATCAAACACCTTTGGGATGAATTGGAACGCCGACTGAGAGCCAGGCCTAATCGCCCAACATCAGTGCCCGACATCACTAATGCTCTTGTGGCTGATTGGATCTTTGGTAGTTAGCATGTCCCCGCAACAATGTTCCAACATCTAGTAGAAAGCTTTCCCAGAAGAATGGAGGCTGTTATAGCAGCAAAGGGGGAACCAACTCCATATTAATGCCCATTATTTTGTGATGAGGTGTTAGACGAGCAGGTGTCCACATACTTTTGGTCATGTAGTGTTTGCTTATTTCCTATTTTCTTCTCTCATCTAAACAGCTGGCAATACAAATAACAACAGACTCATCAGAAATAATAGTGAATATCTGGTCTGTTCTTTATACGGTCTATCATCGGGGCATACATCAGCCTGGTGTTATTACGAGGGTTATATTGATTTCACCAGACATCAGCCTGGTGTTATTACGAGGGTTATATTGATTTCACCAGACATCAGCCTGGTGTTATTACGAGGGTTATATTGATTTCACCAGATATCAGCCTGGTGTTATTACGAGGGTTATATTGATTTCACCAGACATCAGCCTGGTGTTATTACGAGGGTTATATTGATTTCACCAGACATCAGCCTGGTGTTATTACGAGGGTTATATTGATTTCACCAGACATCAGCCTGGTGTTATTACGAGGGTTATATTGATTTCACCAGACATCAGCCTGGTTTTATTACGAGGGTTATATTGATTTCAAGATCATTAACAGCTTCTCGTTCTAACATCACGTTATAATAATTATTTAGATTCCCATGCCCACAATTCTTACAAATATCGTTCAAGGTTCCCCGCTCTAGGCAAGACATTTCAGTTACTGTGTACATTTCAAATAAAAAAAAGAGTGACACTGGAAATTATTAGTGTGATTTATCGTACATCAAACTTAACAGTCTCTGTGTAACTGTCCCGGAGGCCTGTTTATATCCGTAGCAACCGGTTGCCAAGGTCCTGGGGATGCATGTTCAGATCTCTGCCCCCAAAATCCCCAGGTCTGCTCCAATGGAGGTGTGACTAACACAATAAATAAAAAACAACACCCGTTAAAATGGAATTGAAATGAAAATGTCATTATATACCATGTAAACTGTTGCAGCTCCCAGGTCTGTACCACTCTATGACGTCGGTAGGAGTCCTTCTCCCTGCTGTACTCTGCACGTTTATTTATTTATTTTATTTTATTTCACCTTTATTTAACCAGGTAAGCAAGTTGAGAACAAGTTCTCATTTACAATTGCGACCTGGCCAAGATAAAGCATGTAGCTGGACAACACAACGAAGAGGACACCACATCAGTGATAGATACATCTCATATACATGTACCCGACTCTAGGTTCAGGGGCTGCCCTTAGTCACAGATCTAGGATCAGCAAACTCCCCTAAAATCCTAACCCTAAACTAATTATGTAGAAATGAACCAACCGGATCTGGGATTAGTGTCTATGGACAACGTGTTGATGAGAAGTGTGGATAGCCAACACATACATGTGTGATGTAAACGTGTGTCGTCAGCCTACCACTGTTTAATATGACCCGTCCACAACAGCTTGGCCTTCAAAACAGTCTGCATGGTAGACCTGGAATCAGACAGGATACATAGTCAGGACTGGAGAGAATGTCTGACTAATGACCAAACATCCAATCATCAACCTAGACTAGATGATGACCATGTATGGATAGCCGTTTTAATGAATAGCGGTAGAGAAAATGCATCATGGATTCTATGTTTGGAGAACGTGGCCAGTCCACTGCCTATGACTCCACTGACATGATGACTGCTTGCTGTCCCCAGTCCACCTGACCGTGCTGCTTATCCAGTTTCAACTGTTCTGCCTGTGATTATTATTCGACCATGCTGGTCATTTATGAACATTTGAACATCTTGGCCATGTTCTGTTATAATCTCCACCCGGCACAGCCAGAAGAGGACTGGCCACCCCACATAGCCTGGTTCCTCTCTAGGTTTCTTCCTAGGTTTTGGCCTTACTAGGGAGTTTTTCCTAGCCACCGTGCTTCTACACCTGCATTGCTTGCTGTTTGGGGTTTTAGGCTGGGTTTCTGTACAGCACTTTGAGATATCAGCTGATGTACGAAGGGCTATATAAATCAATTTGATTTGATTTGATTTGGATGGCGAGAGAACGAGAGAGGAAAACACAACAGGCCGTATTGGGCTAAATGTGTAGGTTACTACAGTAGAGTGCTTAATCACACTTTACTTTAATAAAAGCTGCAGTGTGTCACTTTTTTGGGTGACCTGACCTAATTCACATAGAAATGTCAGATATAGATCTGCTATTCTCATTGAAAGCCAGTCTAAGAAGTGGTAGATCTGTTCAATGTGCTCTATTTCTATGCTTCCCGTTCTTAGGTTTAAGGTTTTGCTTATTTTACTTTTGATGTTGTACACCAGCTTCAAACACCTGGAAATACAATATTTTTGGTTTAGGGAAAATATGTTTAGATTGTACAATGTAAAGGCAATGGCTGAGCGATTTCTGCATAGTGCACATTTAATTAAGGGTAGGCTACCTACAGAAGGACTATTTTACCTTCATTTAACTAGGCAAGTCAGTTAAGAACAAATTCTTATTTTCAATGACAGCTTAGGAACAGTGGGGTTAACTGCCTTCTTCAGGGACAGAACGACAAATTTTTACCTTGTCAGCTCGGGGATTCGATCTTGTAACCTTTTGGTTACTAGTCCAACGCTCTAACCACTAGGCTTTTTTAAAATCTTACTTTGTACATAATGTTACCGTTACCGTCTCTTATGACCGAAAATAACTTCTGGGCATCAGAACTGCGATTACTCACCATGGACTGGCAGAATCCTTTATCCCCTTTAACGAGTCTGACGAGCCCGACGTGAATGATGTATTTCCCGTGAACAGGCCCAGATCCCCATCATTTGCGTGAAGAGAAGGCAGAGAAAAAGGGGCCAGAAGGATGGCTGCCTTCTAAGAATTTGCAGGCGATCGCATAAATCCCCACTTCCTTCCATTCTGCTAGAAAACGTGCAATCTTTGTAAAATAAAATCAATGACCTTTCACGGAAGATTAAACCACCAACGGGACAATCAAAACTGTAATATCTTATGCTTCACGGAGTCGTGACGGAACGATGACATTATCAACATACAGCAGGCTGGTTATACGCTGTATCGGAAGGATAGAAGAGTTGCGTCTGCTAAGACAAAGGCCGGCGGACTATCTATTTTTGTAAATAACAGCTGGTGCTTGATATCGAAGGAAGTCTCAAGCTATTGCTCATCTGAGGTAGAGTATCTCATGATAAGCTGTAGACCACACTATCTACCAAGAGAGTTTTCATCTGTATTTTTCGTAGCTGTCTACATGCCATCACAGACCGATGCTGGCACTAAAGCAGCACTCAATGAGCTGTATTCCGCCATAAGCAAACAGGAAAATGCTCACCCAGAGGTGACGCTCCTAGTAGCCAGGGACTTCAATGCAGGGAAATATAAATCTGTCTTACCAAATTTCTATCAGCATGTTAAATGTGCAACCAGAGGGAAAAGAACTCTGGATCACATTTACTCCACACACAGAGACACATACAAAGCTCTCCCTCGCCCTCCATTTGGCAAATCTAACCATAATTCTATCCTCCTGATTCCTGCTTACATGCAAAAATTAAAGCAGGATCACCAGTGACTAGATCAATAAAAAAAAGTGGTCAGATTAAGCAGATGCTAAACTACAGGACTGTTTTGCAGCACAGACTGGAATATGTTCAGTGATTCCTCCGATGGCATTGAGGAGTACACCACATCTGTCAATGGCTTCATCAATAAGTGCATCGATGAGGTCGTCCCCACAGTGACCATACGTACATACCCCAACCAGAAAACATGAATTACAGGCAACATCTGCACTGAGCTAAAGGCTAAAGCTGCCGCTTTCAAGGAGCGGGACTCTAACCTGGAAATCCCGCTATGCCCTCTGAAGAACCATCAAACAGGCAAAGTGTCAATACAGGACTAAGATTGAATCGTACTAGAATGGTTCTGACGCTCGTCGGATGTGACAGGGCTTGCAAACCATTACAGACTACAAGGGGAAGCACAGCCGAGAGCTGCCCAGTGACACGAGCCTACCAGACAAGCTAAACTACTTCCATGCTCGCTTCAAGGCAAATAACACAGAAACATGCATGAGAGCACCAGCTGTTCTGGAAACTATGTGATCAAGCTCTCCGCAGCCGATGTGAGTAAGACCTTAAAACAGGTCAACATTCACAAGGCCGTAGGGCCAGACGGATTACCAGGACGTGAACTGCGAGCATGCGCTTACCAGTGGCAGTGACTGGGACGGAGCAAAGTACAGAGAGATCCTTGATGAAAACCTGCTCCAGAGCGCTCAGGACCTCAGACTGGGGGCGACGGTTCACCTTCCAACAGGACAACGACCCTAAACACACAGCCAAGAATACAGGAGTGGCCTCGGGACAAGTCTCTGAATGCCCTTGAGTGGCCCAGCCAGAGCCCGGACAACCAGGTCAAACATCTCTGGGAAGACCTCTGGGACGCTAGCTTGAGAGGATCTGCAAAGAAGAATGGGAGAAACTCCCCAAATACAGGTGAGCCAAGCTGTAATTGCTGCCAAAGGTGCTTCAACAAAGTACTGAGTAAAGGGTCTGAATACTAATGTAAATGTGAAATCAGTTTTTTATTTTTAATACATTTGCAAAAATGTTTTTTTTTTTTTATTAAAAATTTGTTTTGTCATTGTGAGGTGTTGTGTGCAGATTGATGGGGGCAGAAAAAAAATGTTTTAATACATTTTTGAATAAGACTAACAGAACCAAATGTGGGAAAAAGTCAAGGGGTCTGAATATTTTCCAAATACACTGTACATACAGTACATCAGCCTGGTGCTACTGTGAGGGTTGTAATTGATTTCATATTATTGTACATACACCATGATTCATAGAAGGATGAAAAAACAGACTTACTGAAATCAGGACACTTTACCAACGCTAGAATTCACATGACCTACAGTACCCTGAAAGGCAAACGTTGGAAGCCATTCTTATTCTAATTAGGTCTTTATGATTGTTATATTACCATTATTATACTGCATGCTGGGATCAGAAGCTGTGAAATTACAGTTGGAAAGCCATTCTGTGTACACAGAGATTATTTCTCAGTCTCACCCCCTGTACACATACAGAACAGTGGTAGTGTGTAAACCAGGAAACCAGAGGCTGTGAAAGACTGATAGATAATATCCAGGAAAATGTATTCCCAACTACATTCAAAATTAATTACATATAACACACACACACACACACACACCCACCCACCCACTCTCTTCCCCTTCTACTGCAGGAAGCCATCAAAATCGGTTTTCAGCACACTCATTGTGTCATACTAATCATACTAATGAATGTGTTTGTCCTACTCCCTCCACATCTGGCTCAGCCATTGCACTGGCTTCTCTTCTAGGGAATCTGACAGAGAAGAGGGAGAGAGAGGGTGTGTGTGTGTGAGAGAGAGAGTGAAGGGTAGTATACGTTCGTCAGATTAGTTTGTCCCAGCAAGTCCTGTAACCTCTGTGGTAGTCTCGCGTTACCATCCTTCCAAGTGTTAAATGCTGGGACAAGCATCTGACTGACAATGGGATTTAATAATCATTTGGCGTGCGGGCGGGTACTTATATTTGTCTTGTCCCAGACATGTACTACAGTTTTTATTGCATATCCCAAATCCCCTTGAGACACTCTCGGAGAGTGGGGTCACAGCCACAGTCAGCAGAAAGCCAGGAGCAATTAGGGTTAAGTGCATTGCTCAGTGACACATTGTTCACCTTGTCAGCTTCAGTTACTGGTCCAACGCTCTAACCACCTGCCGACAGATTTGGTTTATGTGATGATGAGTCATGAGTCATCTTTTTTCCATTTATTTAACTTGGCAAGTCAGTTAAGAACAAATTATTATTTTCAATGACAGCCTAGGAACAGTGGGTTAACTGCCTTGTCCAGGGGCAGAATGACAGCCTAGGAACAGTGGGTTAACTGCCTTGTTCAGTGGCAGAACGACTGATTTTGACCTTGTCAGCTCGGGGATTTGATCTTGCAACCTTTTGGTTACTGGTCCAATGCTCTAACCACTAGGTTACCTGCCACCTCTCCATCTCTGGACCTGGGGACTGTGAAGAGACCTCTGGTAGCATGTCTTGTGTGGTACCGATGAGGTGTCCGAACCGTGCACCAACTGCTTGAACAGACAGTTCAGTACCTCCAACACTTCACACAAAGACCAATAGTGATGCAGTCAATCTCTCCTCAGCTTTGAGGGACTGACATGCCTGCTACGGACACTTTCCCTATGTGTACATCTAAGTGAGATACGTGCTGCTTTGTTCCGGACCAACTATCATTTACGTATGTGTCCCTGTTTGTTGTTCAACACAGCTCAGCCTCAGACAGCAGCTCTAGTACCTTGGCATTATCACGGCCTTGCAGCGTAGGTAACGTTTCAGTACATTGTCCATTCGTGGAATAGTTTATTCAATCGGGTTTGCTATTGCTGTTGTTGCTGTTGTTGTTGTTGTCGTACATAGCCATGTTAAGTACCTCCAGCGAACATACCTCACTAAGCTATCCAAGGTCTGATGCTCCCGAGTGGCGCAGCGGTCTAACTCACTGAATCTCAGGGCAAGAGTCGACACCGCAGTCCCTGGTTTGAATCCAAGGACTGGATTGGCCCTGCGTCATCCCGGGTAGGCCGTTATTGCAAATAAGAATTTGTTCTTAAATGACTTGCCTAGTTAAATGAAGGTTAAATGAAGGTTAAATAAATAAATAGGATTAAGACAAGTAGCTTCCATGGGTTCAGACCTTTTCCATTTGAGTTTTGCATTTATCTGGCAGTTTACATACTGCAGCTTACCACTATAGTTTACATACTGCAGCTTACCACTATAGTTTACGTACTGCAGCTTACCACTATAGTTTACGTACTGCAGCTTACCACTATAGTTTACATTCTGCAGCTTACCACTATAGTTTACATACTGCAGCTTACCACTATAGTTTACATACTGCAGCTTACCACTATAGTTTACATACTGCAGCTTACCACTATAGTTTACGTACTGCAGCTTACCACTATAGTTTACATACTGCAGCTTACCACTATAGTTTACATACTGCAGCTTACCACTATAGTTTACATACTGCAGCTTACCACTATAGTTTACATACTGCAGTTTACCACTATAGTTTACATACTAGGTTTACATAGCCTAGTGGTTAGAGCGTTGGACTAGTAACTGAAAGATTGCAAGATCAAATCCTTGAGCTGACAAAGAAAAAAATCTGTCATTCTGCCCCTGAACAAGGCAGGTAACCCACTGTTCCTAGGCTGTCATTGAAAATAAGAATTTGTTCTTAACTGACTTGCCTAGTTAAATAATGGTAAAAAAATAAAAATACTGGAGCTTACCTCTATTGTTTACATATAAAGGTAGACACAGCTGCATAAGAGCTCTCACATTTTTCAACATGTTTTTTAAAAACAAAATAATCGATTTGGAGTTAGATAAACTTGGATTTTTCGGCAGGCACACAAATGCAGGGTACTACCCTCCTCAGCATGGCCTTCGCTCCAGACCAAAACTCCAAACCTACAACCTAATTTTGACCAAAATTACCCGGAGAGATTACTGCTTCCAAGGTTTCCTTTTTCCAAGCTATACGGAGGGGGCTCCAGCAAACAAACAGCAGAGACCTGAGGATCCAACCTGGAACTGAGTGAGTCGTGTTTGGTCTGATGCTATTTTGAAAGCCAAAAAGAAAAAGAAAACATAAAAAAATGAAAAATGAAGTACATTACAATGATTTAATTTAATTTAATGGGGACTGAATGCTGACTGAATCCCAGGCTTGCAAGGACAGACCAGATACAAATTCAATCAGCACTAAGGTGTGAAGTAAAAGGTGGTGAGGTCTTTGTGCCCAACAAGTAGCAGGAGTCTTTGAAGCATCCTCTGAAGCCCCCTCCTGCTGTTCAGAGACCATCCAGAAATCTGGCTCCAGAAATAAAAGCTTCTCCCAAGTGGGTGTGACACCTACTCCCATTACCTGCTACACTGCTGCTTGGATTCCACCTGGCGATCTGTTCACCGTCTGCCCTGGCCTGTCTCCCCCTGTCTGGTACAGGTACCCCCACCACACTCACCCCTCTCTGTTCACCGTCTGCCCTGGTCTGTCTCCCCCTGTCTGGTACAGGTACCTCCACCACACTCACCCCTCTCTCCCTGGCCTGTCTCCTCCTGTCTGGTACAGGTACCCTCACCACACTCCCCCTCTCTCCCCCTGGCCTGTCTCCCCTTGTATGGTACAGGTACCCCCACCATATTCACCCCTCTCTCCCTGGCCTGTCTCCTCCTGTCTGGTACAGGTACCCTCACCACACTCCCCCCTCTCTCCCGAGCTTTCGCTCACCTCCAGCACACAGGCACTGTTGGGGCGAGTGACTCTGAACTTACAATGGCCCCAAGGCATTATATATTACATTTTTTTCTTGTGCATTTAGCTATTTTGCTATTTGTCCTTTGACTCCCGTATACTTTGTTGACTACAAACTTTCTTTACCCAACCGTGGGACAGACTATTGTCGTGTCTTTGGCTATGCCGGATTAATTGCTATGACATGCTATTCTATAAAAGAATTTCTCCGTAATGAATATCATCTGATTGAGCTAATCATGTAAATGTAATTAACTAGAGAGTCGGGCACCACAAAATAATATTTATAGAGCTGTTATCTTCCGAATAACTCTTAAAGATTTAATCATATTGTACATCAATAGCAGTCAACATTAATCGTCATCTTACTTCAGTCTCATAATCTCAAAGTTGTAAATTCTTGGTTATCTGCAAGAATCCTGGCTAACAAATTGAATCAGCAATACAAAATTGGGTTTAATTATTTATTTACTAAATACCTAACTAATCACACAGAATTACATATACAAAGAATGAATCATACCTGGGTAATTCTTTACGTCATAGGAAACAGATATGACAGCTTGTTACACAAAGGAAAAGGGGCGGGGTTTGAGTGAAAGAGCGGGAGACTGGGGAACAAAGGGAAGAAGCTGTGCTATCGTAAATACAGTATCTTATGCATTCTAAATTGTCACCCATTTGGAGAAGGAAAATGCAATAAATATTTACTCCGAGCTGCGCTTCAGTAGGCTGGTGGTAGATGGAAGATCGTGTTGCCAAACCGAGTCCTCTGTCCTTTGAAGAATGTCTCTGGTTGTCGATTGGATACGTTGTAGTAACGTCGTTGTGTGGTAGATGGGATACTCTGTCTGTTCCTTCCTAACCTGCGTTTGCAGCTGCGGTCGCTAACTCAACGGCTAGGAGGTATCACTTCTGTCGTGAATAAGAGTTCAAAGTTCATACCATTTGCAACCAAAGCTCACGCTGATGTTGGCTTCGTTCTGTAGTTTTATCTGAACCATTCTGACATGGGATCGTCACCCTCATATCCATGGAACAGGAAGTTATGTTGTTGTCAAGGCTTTATATAGGAAGGGAGAAAAGGGGAGTGTCATAGTTAACAACCTCTGTCTCTGTTACTGTAATTTAATTATGCCAATGTGTTTTCATTTATTGAAAACCCTTAATCTATTTTATGAGAATTTGTAAGATTCTTGTTTGCATAAAATAGACGGAGACCAGCCATTTCAATAATAGGTAACAGAATTTAATCCCGGAGCGCACTGCCACGTTCCCACGAGCAACAGTTTATATACAATAACATGACGTCATTTCATTGCTCCTAAAATGAATCTCCTCCTCCAGACCGGGTCAAAGGGAACTCTGAAGGTTCATTCTGAGTTCATTCTGACCCCCCAGCACATACACAGGACACACAACACAACTGAATTAACTTTTTGACCCCTCAACATTATCGATCACCACTTAGCTGACAGATCTAATTAACAGAAAACCTAGGAATGCACTCACTTCCTTATCTAAAACACCCCAGAGCTCAGTTTCGTCGGTTCAACCATAGGTTAACTACCTTATTTGTTTACTTAATCCACAAACCATTTCTTTCTTCCTAGTTGGAATGGTGTTTATTAACTTTAATTACTCCTTGTCCCTTCTTATGAATCCCTTCTTATGAACTCATATTGTTAATCAGATATAATAAAACAGAGTATAAGTTTACTTAGTTACAGTTCCATTTAAAATGATTTGTTCAGGCATTTAATCATAATTTTCCCAACAGTCTCTTCACGTGGGCCGACCACTGAGTGAGCATCCCTAACTTGAAAACCCACATCTCACATTTTAGAAGCTAAAATCACATTTCATCCAATCACAAATAATTTCATATTCAAACATTTAAATTGAACAACAATTCCATGTGAATCTGATGACTCTGATGTGTAGACTTTCCACTGTAGAGTTTATGTCATCTTATCATTGATGAGAATATCTCAGATGACAACCGAACTGACATCATATTCATTAAGTATCACCGCATATGTTCAATTGTTCGGATTACCGGAATATAGTTCATTTCCCCCCACATACTGAAGTTCCCAGAATCTCTATGTTAACCAAGGGTTTTGTAAATGTAACCTCAGTAGGTTAGAGAAGGGAAAAGGGGGGAAGAGGTATTTATGACTATCATAAACCTATCCCCCAGGCCAACGTCATGACACTATGTTTGTTCTCACACTTGGGACTCTGACTCTCTATTGGTTACACAGACTCTTGGCCTCCCATTCTATTCTAACCACCTCTCACCGGCTTTGTATTCATGTTACCTGATGAAATTGCTGTACAATTTGATCTTGTTGCCATCTGATGCACAGTCAGATGTCATAAATCATCACTGCAGAGCTCTCCCTGTCCTCTGCCGTGCCTTGATTGTATTACTGCTGATGATATCAGGAAATGTCTATGTACACTCTGTCCCATCTACTGTTGATAGACCCAATTCTGACTTGTGCTCTGATATCTGCTTCACTCATTTCTGCTCTCGTAAAAGCCTGGGTTTTCTGCACGTTAACACTAGAAGCTTATTAGCTAAAATCGATCAATTGAAAGTGTGGTTTCACAGCTCCAATCCAGCGTGGTTCAGGAAGAGTGTTTTGAATACTGATGTTAACCTTTCTAGTTATAACCTGTTTCAGCAAACATCTTCCAAAGGTGGGGGAGTGGCAATCTTTACCAAGGATCCCCTTCAGTGCTCGGTTGTCTCCACCAAGTCTGTCCCCAAACAGTTTTATTTGCTGGTTTTAAGCATTAAACTTTCAAATAGCTCTTTGTTAACTGTTGCTGGGTGCAATCGTTCTCCATCAGCACCGGCCTGTGCACTACCTGCCCTAAGCTCTCTCCCTTACACTAAGTCTGTATTTGTCCTGCTAGGTGACCTAAACTGGGACATGCTTAAACCACCTGACCAAGTCCTAAAGTAATGGGACTCCCTAAATCTTTCTCAGATTATACCAATCCCACAAGATATGACTCCAAACACCCAGAAAAAGCTACTCTCCTCAATGTTATCCTCACAAATAATCCGGATCGGTTTCAGTCTGGTGTTTTCTTTTATGACCTTAGTGATCACTGTTTTACAGTCTGTGTTCGTAATGGCTGCTCAGTGAAACGACCTGTCCTGATTTGTCATAGACGCTTGCTAAAAAACTTTAATGAGCAAGCCTTCCTTCATGAACTGGCCTCTACAAAATGGTATAGAATCAGCTTCATCCCCTCTGTCAAAGACGCTTGGACCTTCTTTTTTGATATTTTCAGTGGTATTTTTAACAAACGCCCCCATAAATAAAATGAGAATTAAAAACAGGTACATCCCCTGGTTCGACCGGGATCTTGCAGAGTTACTCCACCTCAAGAATTGCATTTGGCAAAAGGCTTGGCACACGCATAGTCAGGCTGACTGACCATCGTTCAGGCAAATGAGAAATGAGTGCACTCAGGCTATCTAGAAGGCCAAAGATAGTTACTTTAAGGAGCAGTTCTCTCTCTGTGGGTCTAACCCCAAGAAGTTCTGGAAAATGGTTAAAGACCTGGAGAATAAACCCTCCTCCTCACAGCTGTCCATGTCCCTTAATGTTGATGATGTGGTTGTTACTGACAAGAAGCACATGGCTGAGCTCTTTAATCACCACTTCATTAAGTCAGGATTCCTATTTGACTCAGACATGCCTCCTTGCCCGTCCAACATTTCCTCATCTCCCACCCCTTCTAATGTGACTACCCCCGATGCTTCTCCCTCTTTTTCTCCTGCCCCGCTACAAAGTTTCTCCCTGCAGGTATTCACTGAGTCAGAGGTGCTAAAGGAGCTCCTTAAACTGGACCCCAAAAAAACATCTGGTTCAGATGGTTTAGACCCTTTCTTCTTTATGGTTGCAGTCCCTATCATCACCAAGCCTATCTCCAACCTTTTTAACCTGTCTCTCCTCTCTGGGGAGGTTCCCATTGCTTGGAAGGCAGCCACAGTTCATCCTTTATTTAAAGGGGGAGATCATGCTCATCCTAACTGTTATAGGCCTATTTCTATTTTGCCCTGTTTATCAAAGGTGTTGGAAAAACTTGTCAATAATCAACTGACTGGCTTTCTTGATATCTGTAGTATTCTCTCTGGTGTGCAGTCTGGTAGCCGCTCAGGTTATGGATGTGTCACTGCAACCTTAAAGGTCCTAAATGATGTCACCATTGCCCTTGATTCTAAGCAATGTTGTGCTGCTATTTTTATTGACTTGGCCAAAGCTTTTGATACGGTAGACCATTCTATTCTAGTGGGCCCGGCTAAGGAGCATTTGTGTCTCTCTGTGGGGTCTTTGGCCTGGTTTGCTAACTACCTCTCTCAAAGAGTGCAGTGTATAAAGTCAGAAAATCTGCTGTCTCAGCCACTGCCTGTGACCAAGGGAGTACCCCAAGGCTCGATCCTAGGTCCCACGCTCTTTTCAATTTACATTAACAGCATAGCTCAGGCAGTAGGAAGCTCTCTCATCCATTTATATGCAGATGATACAGTCTTATACTCAGCTGGTCCCTCCCCGGGTTTTGTGTTAAATGCTCTACAACAAAGCTTTCTTAGTGTCCAACAAGCTTTCTCTACCCTTAACCTTGTCTGAACACCTCCAAAACAAAGGTCATGTGGTTTGGTAAGAAGAATGCCCCTCTTCCCACAGGTGTTATTACTATCTCTGAAGGTTTAGAGCTTGAGGTAGTCACCTCATACAACTACTTGGGAGTATGGCTAGACGGTACACGGTCCTTCTCTCTGCACATATCAAAGCTGCAGGCTAAAGTTAAATCTAGACTTGGTTTCCTCTATCGTAATCGCTTCTCTTTCACCCCAGCTGCCAAACTAACCCTGATTCAGATGACCATCCTAACCATGCTAGATTACGGAGACATCATTTATAGATCGGCAGATAAGGGTGCTCTCAGCCGCTAGATGTTCTTTACCATTCGGCCATCAGATTTGCCACCAATGCTCCTTATAGGACACATCACTGCACTCTATACTCCTCTGTAAACTGGTCATCTCTGTATACCCGTCGCAAGACCCACTGTTTAATGTTTATTTATAAAAACCCTCTTAGGCCTCACTCCCCCGTATCTGAGATATCTACTGCAGCCCTCATCCTCCACATACAACACCCATTCTGCCAGTCACATTCTGTTACAGGTCCCCAAAGCACTCACATCACTGGGTCGCTCGTCTTTTCATTTTGCTGCAGCTAGCGACTGGAACGAGCTGCAACAAACACTCAAACTGGACAGTTTTATCTCAATCACTTCATTCAAAGACTCAATCATGGACACTCTTACTGACAGTTGTGGCTGCTTTGTGTGATGTATTGTTGTCTCTACCTTCTTGCCCTTTGTGCTGTTGTCTGTGCCCAATACTGTTTGTACCCTGTTTTGTGCTCCTACCATGTGGTGCTGCTACCATGTTGTTGTCATGTTGTGTTGCTACCTTGCTGTGTTGTCATGTGTTGCTGCCATGCTATGTTGTTGTATTAGGTCTCTCTTTATGTAGTGTTGTGTTGTCTCTCTTGTTGTGATGTGTGTTTTGTCCTATATTTATATTGTATTTATTTATTCATTTTTAATCCCAGGCCCCGTCCCCGCAGGAGGCCTTTTGCCTTATGGTAGGCCGTCATTGTAAATAAGAATTTGTTCTTAACTGACTTGCCTAGTTAAATAAAGGTTACATAAAAATGTAAATAAAAACATACTTTAGCTTACCTCTACAGTTCAATACTGCAGTTTCTCCTATACAGTATAGTTTACTCTGAGTCACCTGCCTGCTGAAAAATCCATATGTTTCTCCTTTCATTTTGACTGTCAGGAAGTTCAAGAATATAGACTTTCCCTGTGATTCGACAACAATTCCTATGCCCATTAAATAAGAACTCATCTTTTAAGGGACCCAGAACAAAATCTCACGTGTGCTGGCCATGCCAGCTACTCGCATTGTGTTAGTCATATATGTTAATAGTCTGTCACGAGACAACACTAACGGATTCACTATTTACTATCATTTACCAATAACTGATTCACTATTTACTATCATTTACCAATAACTGATTCACTATTTACTATCATTTACCAATAACTGATTCACTATTTACTATCATTTACCAATAACTGATTCACTATTTACTATCATTTAGCAATAACTGATTCACTATTTACTATCATTTACCAATAACTGATTCATTATTTACTATCATTTAGCAATAACTGATTCACTATTTACTATCATTTACCAATAACTGATTCACTATTTACTATCATTTACCAATAACTGATTCACTATTTACTATCATTTACCAATAACTGATTCACTATTTACTATCATTTACCAATAACTGATTCACTATTTACTATCATTTACCAATAACTGATTCACTATTTACTATCATTTACCAATAACTGATTCACTATTTACTCCCATTTACCAATAACTGATTCACTATTTACTCCCATTTACCAATAACTGATTCACTATTTACTCCCATTTACCAATAACTGATTCACTATTTACTCCCATTTACCAATAACTGATTCACTATTTACTATCATTTACCAATAACTGATTCACTATTTACTCCCATTTACCAATAACTGATTCACTATTTACTCCCATTTACCATATATACATCTAGGCCTTGTATTGTAGATAGGTTGCAGCTATCTTCCCTTTCTAATTATATTACTGAGAGCTTGGAAATCTCTCCATGTCATTGACTGGTTATTACTCAGTGTATGGTAGTCAGGCAGGTATAAGACACTCAAGGCTACTGCAGGTACTCTAGTAGTCAATACCGCTTTCCTTGTTCATGAGTTGAATGAAAACATCCCCATTATGTAAGAACTAAACTCACATGCACTGTCCATGCAGCTAGGGCTGGTCATGGAGCTAGGGTTGGTCATGGAGCTAGGGCTGGTCTTACAGCTAGGGCTGGTCATGGAGCTAGGGCTGGTCATGCAGCTAGGGCTGGTCATGGAGCTAGGGCTGGTCTTACAGCTAGGGCTGGTCATGCAGCTAGGGCTGGTCATGCAGCTAGGGCTGGTCATGGAGCTAGGGCTGGTCATGCAGCTAGGGCTGGTCATGCAGCTAGGGCTGGTCATGCAGCTAGGGCTGGTCTTACAGCTAGGGCTGGTCTTACAGCTAGGGCTGGCCATGCAGCTAGGGCTGGTCATGGAGCTAGGGCTGGTCATGGAGCTAGGGCTGGTCATACAGCTAGGGCTGGTCATGGAGCTAGGGCTGCCCATGCAGCTAGGGCTGGTCTTACAGCTAGGGCTGGTCATGGAGCTAGGGCTGGTCATACAGCTAGGGCTGGTCATGGAGCTAGGGCTGGTCTAGTCAGTTGGTGTTCCTCATTTGTCATTGCCGATATTAGACGAGAGATGAACTGTATCCACTGCAGACCTATAGCTATTTGTTTAATAAGAATTGATTGGCCGTTTACTAACTCTACCTGTCCTTGATTGGTTATTTCTCGGTTTATTGTAGTATGAGGCACTCAAAGCTGCTGCAAGTACAGTATACTGTATTTACTAACTGCCTTGAATAATGAATGACTCTCCCTGACAGCATGTCCGGGATTTTCACTATGATCCCCGTCAAGACTGCAGATAACTTCCGTGTGCAGAGCTTGTAAGGCTTTTCACTATGATCCCTGTCAAGACTGCAGATAACTTCAGTGTGCAGAGCTTGTGAGGCTTTTCCTGTCCTGGACTGGTTATTTCACAGTCGATTGTATTGAAGCAGGTCTGAGCCAATCAAGGTTGAACCTAACTACAGTATCAATCAATCAAAATGTATTTATAAAACCCTTCTTACATCAGCTGATGTCACAAAGTGCTGTACAGAAACCCAGCCTAAAACCCCAAACAGCAAGCAATGCAGATGTAGAAGCACGGTGGCTTGGAAAAACTCCTGAGAAAGGCAGGAACCTAGGAAGAAACCAAGAGTGGAACCAGGCTCTGTGGGGTGGCCAGTCCTCTTCTGGCTGTGCCAGGTGGAGATTATAACAGAATATGGCCAAGATGTTCAAATGTTCATAGATGACCAGCAAATGGGTTAAATAATAATAATCAGAGTGGTTGTCGAGGGTGCAGCAAGTCAGCACCTCAGGAGTAAATGTCAGTTGGCTTTTCATAGCAGATCATTGAGAGTATCTCTACCGCTCCTGCTGTCTCTAGAGAGTTGATAACAGCAGGTCTGGGACAGGTAGCATGTCCGGTGAACAGGTTAGAGTTCCATAGCCGCAGGCAGAACAGTTGAAACTGGAGCAGCAGCATGGCCAGGTGGACTGGGGACAGCAAGGAGTCATCAGGCCAGGTAGTTCTGAGGCATGGTCCTAGGGCTCAGGTCCTCTGGGAGAAGAGAGAGAAAGAGAGAGAGAGAAAGAGAGAGAGAGAGAGAAAGAGAGAGAGAGAAAGAGAGAGAGAATTAGAGGGATCATACTTAAATTCACACAGGACACCGGATAAGACAGGAGAAGTACTCCAGATATAACAAACTGACCCTAGCCCCCCGACACATAAACTACTGCAGCATAAATACTGGAGGCTGAGACAGGAGGGGTCGGGAGACACTGTGGCCCCGTCCGACGATACCCCCAGACAGGGCCAAACAGGCAGGATATAACCCCACCCACCTTGCCAAAGCACAGCCCCCACACCACTAGAGGGATAACTTCAACCACCAACTTACCATCCTGAGACAAGGCCGAGTACAGCCCACGAAGATCTCCCCCACTGCACATCCCAAGGGGGGCGCCAACCCAGACAGGAAGATCACGTCAGTGACTCAACCCACTCAGGTGACGCACCCCTCTTAGGGACGGCATGGAAGAGCACCAGTAATCCAGTGACTCAGCCCCTGTAATAGGGTTAGAGGCAGAGAATCCCAGTGGAGAGAGGGGAACCGTCCAGGCAGAGACAGCAAGGGCGGTTCGTTGCTCCAGTGCCTTTCCGTTCACCTTCACACCCCTGGGCCAGACTACACTCAATCATAGGACCTACTGAAGAGATGAGTCTTCAGTAAAGACTTGAAGGTTGAGATCGAGTCTGCGTCTCTCACATGGATAGGCAGACCATTCCATAAAAATGGAGCTCTATAGGAGAAAGCCTCCAGCTGTTTGCTTAGAACTTCTAGGGACAATTAGGAGGCCTGCATCTTGTGACCGTAGTGTACGTGTAGGTATGTACGGCAGGACTAAATCAGAGAGATAGGTAGGAGCAAGCCCATGTAATGCTTTGTAGGTTAGCAGTAAAACCTTGAAATCAGCCCTTGCCTTAACAGGAAGCCGGTGTAGAGAGGCTAGCACTGGAGTAATACGGCCATTTGTAATTCTACGGAAAGCTTCACACTGTGTTGTATTGAAGCAGTTCTGAGCCAGTCAAGGCCGCAGCAGAAGCAGAGCAGGTAATGTACTGTAGGGAGGTCAACACCTGTACTGTAGCGAGGTCAACACCTGTACTGTAGCGAGGTCAACACCTGTACTGTAGCGAGGTCAACACCTGTACTGTAGCGAGGTTAACACCTGTACTGTAGCGAGGTCAACACCTGTACTGTAGCGAGGTCAACACCTGTACTGTAGCGAGGTCAACACCTGTACTGTAGCGAGGTCAACACCTGTACTGTAGCGAGGTCAACACCTGGTCAGGTCAACACACCTGTACTGTAGCGAGGTCAACACCTGTACTGTAGCGAGGTCAACACCTGTACTGTAGCGAGGTCAACACCTGTACTGTAGCGAGGTCAACACCTGTACTGTAGGGAGGTCAACACCTGTACTGTAGCGAGGTCAACACCTGTACTGTAGCGAGGTCAACACCTGTACTGTAGCGAGGTCAACACCTGTACTGTAGCGAGGTCAACACCTGTACTGTAGCGAGGTCAACACCTGTACTGTAGCGAGGTCAACACCTGTACTGTAGCGAGGTCAACACCTGTACTGTAGCGAGGTCAACACCTGTACTGTAGCGAGGTCAACACCTGTACTGTAGCGAGGTCAACACCTGTACTGTAGAGGTCAACACCTGTACTGTAGCGAGGTCAACACCTGTACTGTAGCGAGGTCAACACCTGTACTGTAGCAGGTCAACACCTGTACTGTAGCGAGGTCAACACCTGTACTGTAGCGAGGTCAACACCTGTACTGTAGGGAGGTCAACACCTGTACTGTAGCGAGGTCAACACCTGTACTGTAGCGAGGTCAACACCTGTACTGTAGCGAGGTCAACACCTGTACTGTAGCGAGGTCAACACCTGTACTGTAGCGAGGTCAACACCTGTACTGTAGGGAGGTCAACACCTGTACTGTAGCGAGGTCAACACCTGTACTGTAGCGAGGTCAACACCTGTACTGTAGCGAGGTCAACACCTGTACTGTAGCGAGGTCAACACTTGTACTGTAGGGTAGGTCAACACCCTGTACTGTAGCGAGGTCAACACCTGTACTGTAGCGAGGTCAACACCTGTACTGTAGCGAGGTCAACACCTGTACTGTAGCGAGGTCAACACCTGTACTGTAGGGAGGTCAACACCTGTACTGTAGCGAGGTCAACACCTGTACTGTAGCGAGGTCAACACCTGTACTGTAGCGAGGTCAACACCTGTACTGTAGCGAGGTCAACACCTGTACTGTAGCAACACCTGAGGTCAACACCTGTACTGTAGCGAGGTCAACACCTGTACTGTCAACACCTGTACTGAGGGTCAACACCTGTACTGTAGCGAGGTCAACACCTGTACTGTAGGGAGGTCAACACCTGTACTGTAGGAGGTCAACACCTGTACTGTAGCGAGGTCAACACCTGTACTGTAGCGAGGTCAACACCTGTACTGTAGCGAGGTCAACACCTGTACTGTAGCGAGGTCAACACCTGTACTGTAGCGAGGTCAACACCTGTACTGTAGCGAGGTCAACACCTGTACTGTAGCGAGGTCAACACCTGTACTGTAGCGAGGTCAACACCTGTACTGTAGCAACAGGTCAACACCTGTACTGTAGCGAGGTCAACACCTGTACTGTAGCGAGGTCAACACCTGTACTGAGGTCAACACCTGTACTGTAGGAGGTCAACACCTGTACTGTAGGGAGGTCAACACCTGTACTGTAGGGAGGTCAACACCTGTACTGTAGGGAGGTCAACACCTGTACTGTAGGGAGGTCAACACCTGTACTGTAGCGAGGTCAACACCTGTACTGTAGCGAGGTCAACACCTGTACTGTAGCGAGGTCAACACCTGTACTGTAGCGAGGTCAACACCTGTACTGTAGCGAGGTCAACACCTGTACTGTAGCGAGGTCAACACCTGTACTGTAGCGAGGTCAACACCTGTACTGTAGCGAGGTCAACACCAACACCTGTACTGTAGGGAGGTCAACACCTGTACTGTAGGGAGGTCAACACCTGTACTGTAGGGAGGTCAACACCTGTACTGTAGGGAGGTCAACACCTGTACTGTAGGGAGGTCAACACCTGTACTGTAGGGAGGTCAACACCTGTACTGTAGCGAGGTCAACACCTGTACTGTAGCGAGGTCAACACCTGTACTGTAGGTCAACACCTGTACTGTCAACACCTGTACTGTAGGGAGGTCAACACCTGTACTGTAGCGAGGTCAACACCTGTACTGTAGGGAGGTCACACCTGTACTGTAGGGAGGTCAACACCTGTACTGTAGGGAGGTCAACACCTGTACTGTAGCGAGGTCAACACCTGTACTGTAGCGAGGTCAACACCTGTACTGTAGCAACACCTGTAGGTCAACACCTGTACTGTAGCGAGGTCAACACCTGTACTGTAGGGAGGTCAACACCTGTACTGTAGCGAGGTCAACACCTGTACTGTAGGGAGGTCAACACCTGTACTGTAGCGAGGTCAACACCTGTACTGTAGCGAGGTCAACACCTGTACTGTAGGGAGGTCAACACCTGTACTGTAGCGAGGTCAACACCTGTACTGTAGGGAGGTCAACACCTGTACTGTAGGGGTCACACTGTTACAAGGAAAGACTTGAAGAGAAGAAAGAGAGGGAGAATCGACTTAAAGCACACCATTGAGGGAGAGGGAGAATCGACTTAAAGCACACCATTGAGGGAGAGGGAGAATCGACTTAAAGCACACCATTGAGGGAGAGAGAGAATCGACTTAAAGCACACCATTGAGGGAGAGGGAGAATCGACTTTAAAGCACACCATTGAGGGAGAGGGAGAATCGACTTAAAGCACACCATTGAGGGAGAGGGAGAATCGATTTAAAGCACACCATTGAGGGAGAGGGAGAATCGACTTAAAACACACCATTGAGGGAGAGGAGAATCGACTTAAAGCACACCATTGAGGGAGAGGGAGAATCGACTTAAAGCACACCATTGAGGGAGAGGGAGAATCGACTTAAAGCACACCATTGAGGGAGAGAGAGAATCGACTTAAAGCACACCATTGAGGGAGAGGGAGAATCGACTTAAAGCACACCATTGAGGGAGAGGGAGAATCGACTTAAAGCACACCATTGAGGGAGAGGGAGAATCGACTTAAAGCACACCATTGAGGGAGAGGGAGAATCGACTTAAAGCACACCATTGAGGGAGAGGGAGAATCGACTTAAAGCACACCATTGAGGGAGAGGGAGAATCGACTTAAAGCACACCATTGAGGGAGAGGAGAATCGACTTAAAGCACACCATTGAGGGAGAGGGAGAATCGACTTAAAGCACACCATTGAGGGAGAGGGAGAATCGACTTAAAGCACACCATTGAGGGAGAGGGAGAATCGACTTAAAGCACACCATTGAGGGAGAGGGAGAATCGACTTAAAGTGGCAATCAGCTGTTGACACAATAACAAAGCGCGACCCCCTCTGCTGAGGAATAGGGGCTGGAACTGCTCTCAAATGCATAGAAAAAAGCTATGGTCGCAAGGACGGACCATCCATGATATCAAAACCTTTAACCATGTTTTGAGGCTATTTAGTGTTTGTTTCCATTTACTTTGTTTACAAACATTGGAGTAAAACAAGTTTATATATTTTGGGTTCTCATGGAGTGTGACAGTTGAAATGAGGAATTTCTAAGTTATATTCTTCAACAATCAACGGGTACATTTATTTAATTTATTTAAGTCCAAAAATTGATGTAGCAACTGAAGATTGCCCCTTTTAAAGAGAACAAGAATAGATTTGAGAAGAGCAGCAGAATTATGCCGCTAGCGATTATCTGGGAAACACAAAGCCTTCTGGTATCTATGTTCTATTTCCTGTCTCTGCAGGGAGGGAGGAGCCACCCACCCTCCTGGTCATGTCTCTGCAGGGAGGGAGGAGCCACCCACCCTCCTGGTCATGTCTCTGCAGGGAGGGAGGAGCCACCCACCCTCCTGGTCATGTCTCTGCAGGGAGGGAGGAGCCACCCACCCTCCTGGTCATGTCTCTGCAGGGAGGGAGGAGCCACCCACCCTCCTGGTCATGTCTCTGCAGGGAGGGAGGAGCCACCCACCCTCCTGGTCATGTCTCTGCAGGGAGGGAGGAGCCACCCACCCTCCTGGTCATGTCTCTGTCCTGGTCATGTCTCTGCAGGGAGGGAGGAGCCACCCACCCTCCTGGTCATGTCTCTGCAGGGAGGGAGGAGCCACCCACCCTCCTGGTCATGTCTCTGCAGGGAGGGAGGAGCCACCCACCCTCCTGGTCATGTCTCTGCAGGGAGGGAGGAGCCACCCACCCTCCTGGTCATGTCTCTGCAGGGAGGGAGGAGCCACCCACCCTCCTGGTCATGTCTCTGCAGGGAGGGAGGAGCCACCCACCCTCCTGGTCATGTCTCTGCAGGGAGGGAGGAGCCACCCACCCTCCTGGTCATGTCTCTGCAGGGAGGGAGGAGCCACCCACCCTCCTGGTCATGTCTCTGCAGGGAGGGAGGAGCCACCCACCCTCCTGGTCATGTCTCTGCAGGGAGGGAGGAGCCACCCACCCTCCTGGTCATGTCTCTGCAGGGAGGGAGGAGCCACCCACCCTCCTGGTCATGTCTCTGCAGGGAGGGAGGAGCCACCCACCCTCCTGGTCATGTCTCTGCAGGGAGGGAGGAGCCACCCACCCTCCTGGTCATGTCTCTGCAGGGAGGGAGGAGCCACCCACCCTCCTGGTCAGCTGCACTACAGAGAATAAAGGATAAACCAATATACAGTATTGAGGCTATTTGGACAAATAGGTCAAATATAGACGTGAGATGTTATATCAAAATCACATTTTGTTGGTCACATACACATACTTAGCAGATGTATTGCAGGTGTAGCGGAGATGCTTGTGTTAATATTTCAGCGGTAGTCTATATTAATCGTCTCTCTAAGCGTTTTAGAAGGTACATTTATTTGATGTCATTGCCAGCTTCAGCGCATTTTTTAAGAATGTGAATATGAATTTATTGCATGCAAATGCCAACGCCTGATTTGAATGTCAACGAGCTACACCACAGATAGATCTTGGTTTCTTCCCGATAATGAACCCTATTGTCACGCCCTGACCACAGATAGATCTTGGTTTCTTCCCGATAATGAACCCTATTGTCACGCCCTGACCACAGATAGATCTTGGTTTCTTCCCGATAATGAACCCTATTGTCACGCCCTAACCACAGATAGAGCTGGGTTTCTTCCCGATAATGAACCCTATTGTCACGCCCTAACCACAGATAGAGCTGGGTTTCTTCCCGATAATGAACCCTATTGTCACGCCCTGACCTTAGTTATCTTTGTTTTCTTTATTACTTTGGTTTGGTCAGGGTGTGACGAGGGTGGTATGTGTGTTTTGTTCTTGTCTAGGGTTGTTGTAATTCTATGGGGTTTTGGTATTGTCTAGGGTTGTTGTAATTCTATGGGGTTTTGGTATTGTCTAGGTATATATATATAGGTCTATGGTGGCCTGAATTGGTTCCCAATCAGAGACAGCTGTTTATCGTTGTCTCTGATTGGGGATCCTATTTAGGTTGCCATTTTCCATTTTGGTTTTGTGGGTTATTGTCTATGTGTAGTTGCATGTCAGCACGTTAGTTTGATTAGTGGTCTTCGTTTAAATAAAGAAGAATGTGTTCATATCATGCTGCGCCTTGGTCTCCTCGTTATGATGACCGTGACACCTATTCCCTATGTAGTGCACTACTTTCGACCAGAAGCCTATAGGCTTGTGTAGTAGTAGTAGTGCACTAAATAGGAAATAGGGTGCCATTTTTTGATGCATCCCTGAATGTCAGCGAGCTAGACCATTGTCCGTAACTTAATTTAGTTAGTAACTTAGTTTTTAATTATGACATATCAACATCCATCCTGTCACGGTTGATTTTGCCAATTGGGTGGAGAGAAGATTCAGCAAATGTATAACTCATTTCATGCAATTCTACTCATTAGGATGATTTGGGTCAGGGGAGGATGATTTGGGTCAGGGGAGGATGATTTGGGTGAGGGGAGGATGATTTGGGATGTTGGAGGATGATTTGGGTTGTTGGAGGATGATTTGGATCAGGGGGGGATGATTTGGGATGTTGGAGGATGATTTGGGTCAGGGGAGGATGATTTGGGATGTTGGAGGGTGATTTGGGTTGTTGGAGGATGATTTGGGTCAGGGGATGATGATTTGTGTTGTTGGAGGATGATTTGGGTCAGGGGATGATGATTTGGGTTGTTGGAGGATGATTTGGGATGTTGGAGGATGATTTGGGTTGTTGGAGGATGATTTGGGTTGTTGGAGGATGATTTGCTTCAGGGGAGGATGATTTGGTTTGTTGGAAGATGATTTGGGTCAGGGGAAGATGATTTGGGTCAATTTCTCATTTTAGTTCTTGAGCTGAAACAGTTTAAGAACTCCTAATCTTTATCAAATGCCCTTCTTCCCTCATCTTCCCCCCTTCCCTCATCTTCCCCCTCCTTCCCTCACCTTCCCCCTCATCTTCCCTCTCTTCCCTCACCTTCCTCCTCCTTCCCTCATCTTCCTCCTCCTTCCCTCACCTTCCCCCTCATCTTCCTCCTCTTCCCCCACCTTCCCCCTCCTTCCCCCTCCTTCCCCACCTTCCCTCACCTTCCCCCTCCTTCCCTCACCTTCCCCCTCCTTCCCTCACCTTCCTCACCTTCCCCCTGAAGGCGGAATTTAATCATTCTCTTTCTGTCTCAATGTTTGAGATCACTTCTGAGTTACATAGCACTCTCTCTCTCTATACCACCTCTCTTCCTCCTCTCTGTCCCTCCCTCCCTCTCTCTCTCTCTCTCTTTACTACCTCTCTTCCTCCTCTCTGTCTCTCCCTCCCTCTCTCCTCCTCCTCCTCTCTGTCCCTCCCTCCCTCTCTCCTCCTCTCCTCCTCCTCCTCCTCCTCCCTCCCTCTCTCCTCCTCCTCCTCCTCTCTATCCCCCTCTCTCCTCCTCCTCCTCCTCTCTGTCCCTCCCTCGCTCTCTCCTCCTCCTCCTCTCTGTCCCTCCCTCCCTCTCTCTCTCTCTCTCTCTCCTCCTCCTCCTCCTCTCTATCCCTCCCTCCCTCCCTCTCTCATCCCTCCCTCCCTCTCTCTCCTCCTCCTCCTCTCTATCCCTCCCTCTCTCCTCCTCCTCCTCCTCTCTATCCCTCCCTCCCTCCCTCCCTCAGTACTTTAAATAGGCCATGACTAGTGGGAGTCGGGGGAAGGCAATAAACACATGTGGTAACAGACAGTTACCAAATCCCTAAAACTCATATTTATCAATCTGTTTTTTATGAATTACAAAAATTGACCCACCCCCCCAGACGTGGCTAGCGATGCGTTGACATGGAAACAGAGAAAAGCAAAGAGAGCAGAAGTGTAGTAGAGTGTGAAAATGGACTCAGAGAGAGTTACAGAGAATCTCTATAGCAGCTGCACTGGTTATGCCCACCACGTCAAACAGTTTGGCGTTACACACACACCCAGGCTTGTGGCTGGTTAGAGAGCAAAGCGGTGATGGTCCCCAGGGCCCAGCCCATTACAGCATGTCTCCCTCCCAGACCTCCTCTCTCTCTCTCCCTCTCTCTCTCTCTCTCTGTCTCTCTCTCTCTATCTGTCTCTCTCTGTCTCTCTCTCTCTCTGTCTCTCTCTCTCTCTCTCTCTCTCTCTCTCTCTCTCTCTCTCTCTCTCTCTCTCTCTCTCTCTCTCTCTCTCTCTCTCTCTCTCTCTCTCTCCCTCCCTCCCTCCCTCCCTCCCTCCCTCCCTCCCTCCCTCCCTCCCTCCCTCCCTCCCTCCCTCCCTCCCTCCCTCCCTCCCTCCCTCCCTCCCTCCCTCCCTCCCCCTCCCTCCCAGACCTCCTCTCTCTCTCTCCCTCTCTCTCTCTCTCTCTGTCTCTCTCTCTCTATCTGTCTCTCTCTGTCTCTCTCTCTCTCTGTCTCTCTCTCTCTCTCTCTCTCTCTCTCTCTCTCTCTCTCTCTCTGTCTCTCTCTCTCTCTCTCTCTCTCTCTCTCTCTCTGTCTCTCTCTCCCTCCCTCCCTCCCTCCCTCCCTCCCTCCCTCCCTCCCTCCCTCCCTCCCTCCCTCCCTCCCTCCCCCCTCCCTCCCTCCCTCCCTCCCTCCCTCCCTCCCTCCCTCCCTCCTCCTCCTCCTCTCTATCCCTCCCTCTCTCCTCCTCCTCCTCCTCTCTATCCCTCCCTCCCTCCCTCTCTCCTCCTCCACCTCCTCTCTATCCCTCTCTCCCTCCCTCCCTCCCTCCCTCCCTCCCTCCCTCCCTCCCTCCCTCCCTCCCTCCCTCCCCTCCCTCCCTCCCTCCCTCCCTCCCTCCCTCCCTCCCTCCTCCTCCTCCGCTCTATCCCTCCCTCCCTCTCTCTCCTCCTCCTCCTCTCTATCCCTCTCTCCTCCTCCCCCCCTCCTCTCTATCCCTCCCTCCCTCTCTACTCCTCTCTACTCCTCTCTCTTTTAACCATCTCTCCTTCTCTCTACCCCTCCATCTCTCTCTCTCTCTCTCTCTCTCCTCATTCCCTAGCCATATAAGCAAATCCTTTACAACATTTAAAGTGGGAGATCTATATTTGCAGGTTGAATGAAATCATGTTTCTATCCTAATGTAGGAGATGACTCCTGAGATGCTTCTTGGCAACGACAAAGTAGCCTATTTTTCTCTATTTCTCCTTCCACCACCTCTCCTCCTCCTCTCTTCCCCCGTTCCCTCTCTCCTCCTCCTCTCTTCCCTCCCTCTCTCCTCCTCCTCTCTTCCCTCCCTCTCTCTCCTCCTCTCTTCCCTCCCTCTCTCCTCCTCCTCTCTTCCCCCGTTCCCTCTCTCCTCCTCCTCTCTTCCCCCGTTCCCTCTCTCCTCCTCCTCTCTTCCCTCCCTCTCTCTCCTCCTCTCTTCCCTCCCTCTCTCCTCCTTTCTATCCCTCCCTCTCTCCTCCTTCTCTCTTCCCTCCCTCTCTCCTCCTTTCTATCCCTCCCTCTCTCTCTCCTCCTTCTCTCTTCCCTCCCTCTCTCTTCCTTTCTATCCCTCCCTCTCTCCTCCTTCTCTCTTCCCTCCCTCTCTCCTCCTTTCTATCCCTCCCTCTATCCTCCTCCGTTTTCTCATTCCCTCTTATTTATTTATTTATTTTATTTCACCTTTATTTAACCAGGTAGGCAAGTTGAGAACAAGTTCTCATTTACAACTGCGACCTGGCCAAGATAAAGCAAAGCAGTTAGACACATACAACAACACAGAGTTACACATGGAATAAACAAACATACAATCAATAATACAGTAGAAAAATCTATATACAGTGTGTGCAAATGAGGTAGGATAAGAGAGGTAAGGCAATAAATAGGCTAAGTAATTACAATAGAGCAATTAAACACTGGAATGGTAGGATGTGCAGAAGATGAATGTGCAAGTTGAGATACTGGGGTGCAAAGGAGTAAGATAAATAAATAAATACAGTATGGAGATGAGGACGATTGGATGGGCTATTTACAGATGCAGTGATCTGTGAGCTGCTCTGACAGCTGGTGCTTAAAGCTAGTGAGGGAGGTAAGAGTCTCCAGCTTCAGAGATTTTTGCAGTTCGTTCCAGTTATTGGCAGCAGAGAACTGGAAGGAAAGGTGGCCAAAGGAGGAAATTGGCTTTGGGGGTGACCAGTGAGATATACCTGCTGGAGCGCATGCTACGGGTGGGTGCTGCTATGGTGACCAGTGACCTGAGACAAGGCGGGGCTTTACCTAGCAAAGACTTATAGATGACCTGGAGACAGTCGGTTTGGCGACAAATATGTAGCAAGGGCCAGCCAACGAGAGCATACAGGTCGCAGTGGTGGGTAGTATATGGGGCTTTGGTAACAAAACGGATGGCACTGTGATAGACTGCATCCAATTTGTTGAGTAGAGTGTTGGAGGCTATTTTGTAAATGACATTGCCGAAGTTGAGGATCGGTAGGATAGTCAGTTTTACGAGGGTATGTTTGGCAGCATGAGTGAAGGATGCTTTGTTGCGAAATAGGAAGCAGATTCTAGATTTAATTTTGGATTGGAGATGTTTAATGTGAGTCTGGAAGGAGAGTTTACAGTCTAACCAGACACCTAGGTATTTGTAGTTGTCCACATATTCTAAGTCAGAACCGTCCAGAGTAGTGATGCTGGACAGGCGGGCAGGTGCAGGCAGCGATCGGTTGAAGAGCATGCATTTAGGTTCACTTGCATTTAAGAGCAGTTGGAGACCACGGAAGGAGTGTTTGGCGTTGAAGCTCACCTGGAGGTTAGTTAACACAGTGTCCAAAGAAGGGCCAGAAGAATACAGAATGGTGTCGTCTGCGTAGAGGTGGATCAGAGACTCACCAGCAGCGAGATCGACATCCTTGATGTATACAGAGAAAATAGTCGGCTCTTAAGTACATGCGTTTCTCCGTTTCATTTTTTTATGAACCAAATGTGTCTCTGCCGCCGTCGTCGTTCCTATACAACATCAGTGTTTTCCTTTTACTGGCCACTAGAGCGGTTTGTAATATTTAACGACAACCTTCTGTTACAGCACGTTTAGCTGTCGGCATTAGCATATTCATGTTCAAATAGAACTACTGGTAGTATATGGGTGATGATTATGGCCCACATATACACAAACACACGCGCACGCACGCAATCACACACACGCAATCACACACGCAATCACACACACTAGGGTGATTATGGCCCACATATACACACACACGCGCACGCAATCACACACACACACACACACACACACACACACACACACACACACACACACACTAGGGTGATTATAGTACATGGATTATGCTAATTGTCTGGTTATGGCATAATTTGTGATCAACCATCATATGTACCGTAGTCACTAATAATATGATATGATAAAGATTGTTAGCTTCTCATATAGGTTTTTGTCTCTCCATGCATTTCATCTGTAGCCCATCCCATCTGTAGCTATGGCTGTTAGAGAGCCATTTCCTGTTGCAATCTTTATTGATGTAGCTCTGAATTCAAAATGAATATTGCTCCAATTCAATGTTATATTGTTTCAGTGGAGTTAATTAAAGGCCCAGTCCAGTCAAAAACTAGATTTTCTTATGTTTTATATATATTTGATATATGTTTATATATATTTTACATATGTTTTATATACATTTTATATATGTTTTATATATATTTGATATATGTTTTATATATATTTTATATATATTTGATATATGTTTTATATATATTTGATATATGTTTTATATATATTTTATATATTTTTCCACACTATGAGGTTGGAATAATACTGTGGAATTGTGAAAATTATTATAAAACCCTTTTAGTGTAAGAGCGGTTTGAAAAGACCTCCTGAAATATCTCCCTGTTTTGGCATTTAAGGCGATTTAAGATACAAGTTAATAGATCAATAACAAAGAGAGCTCCAAACAGCTGCCAGTAACAGCTAGATTTTCATTAGGCTCGTCCAATTAGGCCCCTCACTCGGACCACTCCCAGATAGTCATATCAATATTATTTATTGAGAAATTGATCTTTGCTAAGATTGAGAAAAAAGAAGAAGATTTAACCAAAAAAATTAAATAACAGTAAGGTACTTATAAAGGTACACTTAGCGAAATCATATTTCAGCATCGCAGATATTCAGATGAGTGAGATGCAACACTTCGCTCTCACACAGTCACACACAGTATCTGTGCATGTGCGCGGGTTCGTTTCATGCTGTTCACAGAGTGGTAACCAGGGCACTAAAACAGCAGAGGAGTTGAGCTTCACGCTTCAACGTTCTTAGTTGTCGCAGAAATTGACCCACCGTGCTAATTTACTTCACCACCTTCACATCGCTGAGTCCACCTTTAATCGTTACTTTAGAAATGATTTAATATTGAGATAAAAACGTCTAATTGTGTACGATCCATTACCGAGGGGCAGGGATTTCTCTGAGATCTCTGAGCAAGAGATTGGCTAGATTGGATCTGTCTCTCTCTAGCCATTAAAGTACCAGTGAATTCACATTGAGGTGGAGTGGTTTCCCATTAGGTCAATACATTAGGCTTGGAGCTAATTGTTAATGGCATATTGATTAAACAGTAAGCAATGGCTACTGTGCGCTTGATCCATTTCTCTCAGTCGGACTCTGAAGAGGGAGAGGGTTGCCATAAGCTCTCTGTCTGCATCTCAAATGGTATGCTATTTGACCAGGACCCATAGAGCTCTCTGGTCCAAAAGTAGTGCATTATACAGGGAATGGGATGCCATTTGGGATAAAGCCTCAAAACCTGTCCCCCTTCCTGTCCCCCTTCCTCTCCTCGTCTCCCTTCATCATCTGGTCGTCTGGAGTCAATCTGTAAGAACAGACCAGGTGAAAGAGCCTGATCACCATATTGTTTTCACCTTTCAAGTCTTCTCCAATCAGGACAGATGAAGGGGAGGAGACCAGGAGATGACAGTCAGGGTTTTAAGCCGTTGAGCCAGAGAGACTGGCTGGTCAGGTGGCAGCCGTAGCAGACAGGTGGGGTTGCCAGATTTGGGGGGGACCGTGGTTGTCAGTGCAGAGGAGAATCCGAATGTATTGAATGTGAATGAGCTATGCAGGGTTGAAGTGTTGTTAAGTGGGTCGGTTAGATAATAGAAACCGTGAGAGACATTTCTTATTACCTTCCAGACTGAAGAGGGCCAGAAGCTAGGGGCCAGTAGCTAGGGTCTGTTGCTAGGGGCCAGTAGCTAGGGTCTGTTGCTAGGGGCCAGTAGCTAGGGTCTGTTGCTAGGGGCCAGTAGCTAGGGTATGTTGCTAGGGGCCTGTAGCTGCTGGGTCTGTTGCTAGGGGCCAGTAGATAGGGTCTGCTGCTAGTGGCCAGTAGCTGTTGCTAGGGGCCAGTAGGGGTCTGTTGCTAGGGGCCAGTAGCTAGGGTCTGCTGCTAGCTAGGTCTGTTGCAGTAGCTGGGGTCTGTTGCTAGGGGTAGCCAGTCTGTTGCCAGCTAGGGTCTGTTGCTAGGGGCCAGTAGCTAGGGTCTGTTGCTAGGGGCCAGTAGCTAGGGTCTGTTGGCCAGTAGCTAGGGTTTGTTGCTAGTGGCTGCTGCTGGTGGCCAGTAGCTAGGGACTGCTGCTAGTGGCCAGTAGCTAGGGTCTGTTGCCAGTAGGGGTCTGCTGCTAGTGGCCAGTAGCTAGGGTCTGTTGCTAGTGGCCAGTAGCTAGGGTCTGTTGCTAGTGGCCAGTAGCTAGGGACTGCTGCTAGTGGCCAGTAGCTAGGGTCTGTTGCTAGGGGCCAGTAGCTAGGGTCTGTTGCTAGGGGCCAGTAGCTAGGGTCTGTTGCTAGTGGCCAGTAGCTAGGGTCTGTTGCTAGTGGCCAGTAGCTAGGGTCTCCGGATGTGTCCTAATTCTCTACACTGCTTTTAAATCCATGAGAGTAACTGTGCAAGTGAACACTTTAGAAGAAGGGTGGAAAATCAGGACACAGCATTTTAGTTTGAGGAGTTAAAATTAAGCTCTCTCCCTGGAGACTGTGGTTGATTTAATTTATTTTAATTTATGTAAGTGAATTTAACTCATTTTCTGAGTTAACATTGATGTGTCTGTGTAGTCGTGTGTGTCGGCTTGCTCGCTAAGTCCACAGACTAAACCCATTCGTGTCAATGTGCACATCACCGGAAGACTGAGCGACACGGAAGTGTCAGGTTGATATGAAAGCACTTCCATCATATCTGATCTGACGTGGCTGTCTGTTTTTCTGTCAGAGATGTGAAGTCACAGCTCTATCAGGGCTTTGAACAGACACGTAAAATGAGGGGAAATGGCGCTGGAGGGAATAACGTCTGTTCTATCTTCACCTGACCAGTTGTGCTATTTACATACTTTTCCCACCCTACACTGTTAATGTTTACATGGTGTGTTCAATAAAGACATGAAAACATGTAGTTGTTTGTGTGTTATTAGTTTAAGCAGACTGTTTGTCTGTTGTTGTGACCTAGATGAAGATCAGATCAAATTGTATGACCAATGTATGCAGAAATACAGGTATCTCCAAAGGATTCACATACTTTTTCTTGCCGCTGTACATAATGTTTCTGCCATCATTTCCTACGACCGAAAAGAGCTTCTGGACATCAGAACAGCTATAAATAACCTCCATTTGGACAAGGACGTCTACTACAATGAGGTGAAAGAGATATTGATTAACCCGGACAAGGTCCATATCCCCAACACTTAAAGAAGAAGTGTCACGTTAGCATGAAGAGATTCGGGAGACAGGCGCAGGAATGCGTAATAGTTTTTTTTATTCAGCCCAAATTACGGCATGCCGTGTAGAGGCACGGGGACGAAGACCAAACAAACACGTACACAAAACACAGGGTTGAAACCCAAAACAAAAGAGTACCTCTAATAAATACACACAGGATGAGACCCGTAATCATCTGCTCAATCCACAATGACACGACCAACGGACATAGTAACAATGATCGACGGGCCAACGGAAACCAAAGGGAACATTTATACAAATACAATAAGTGGGAATAGGGGACAGGTGTGGGTGAAGAAAGATCCGGAGGGATCCGTGACAGTAGCCCCCCCCCACCACCCCTGACGCACTGCCGGCCTCGAGGACAATCTCATGCGTTCGGGTCGATCAGGACCCGATGAAGTTGCGGCGGCATCGGACAGTCAGACGTCGGAAGCCTAGCCAGGTCGGACAGACCAGTAGCAGTGGCTTCGGAGGCCTAGCCAGGTCGGACAGACCAGTAGCAGTGGCCTAGCCAGGTCGGACAGACCAGTAGCAGTGGCTTCGGAGGCCTAGCCAGGTCGGACAGACCAGTAGCAGTGGCTTCGGAGGCCTAGCCAGGTCGGACAGACCATCATCAGACTATAATTTTATGATTCTAATCAATTTCATACAATTACAAGGTTTCAGAGTGGAATTATTTTATCACTATCTTTCAACATATACATTATTTTATCAAATACCTACATGTTTTAAGCAGACCACCATAGTCCCTGTGCCCAAGAACGCCAAGGTAACCTGTCTAAATGACTATCGCCCCATAGAACTCATCTGTAGCCACGACATGCTTTGAAAGTCATGGCTCACATTAAAAAAACATAATTTCAGATACCCCGGATCCAAACCAATTCGCATACGGCCGCAGTACATCCACAGATGACGCAATCTCTATTGCCCTCCACACTGCCCTTTCCCATCTGTACAAAAGGAACACCTACGTGAGAATGCTGTTCATTGAAAATAAGAATTCAGGCAGTTAACCCACAGTCTACAGCCCTGTCGATGTGAACGGGGCAGAACGACAGATTTGTACCTTGTCAGCTCAGGGGTTTGAACTTGCAACCTTCCGGTTACTAGTCCAACGCTCTAAACACTAGGCTACGCTGCCGCCCCAACGACACAATGATGTTAATTAAGCCTGATCATAAACAACGCTGAGACAGCCTATAGGGAGGAGGTCAGAGACCTGGCCGTGTGGTGCCAGGAAAACAACCTCTCCCTCAATGTGAGCAAGACAAAGGAGCTGATCGTGGGGCTACAGGAAATGGAGGGCCGAGCACGCCCCCATTCACATCGACGGGGCTGTAGTGGAACGGCTCAAGAGCCTCAAGTTCCTCGGTGTCCACATCACTAAGGATCTATCATGGTCCACACACACCAACACAGTTGTGAAGAGGGCACGACAACGCCTCTTCCCCATCAGGAGACTGAAAAGTTTCGTCATGGGTGCTCAGATCCTCACAGCAGTTCTACAGCTGCACCATCGAGAGCATCTGGACTGGCTGCAACACCACTGCTTGGCATCCGACCTCAAGGCACTACAGAGGGTAGTGTGTAGGACCCAATACATCACTGGTGCTGAGCTCCCTGTAATTCAGGACCTCTATACCAGGCGGTGTCAGAGGAAGGCCCTAAAAAAAGACTCCAGCCACCCAAGTCATAGACTGTTCTCTGCTACCGCATGGCAAGTGGTACCGATGCACCAAGTCTGGAACCTAACGGAACCCTGAACAGCTTATACTCCCAAGCCATAAATAGTTAGTCCGGGTTAGTCTGAATAGTTAGTCTGAATAGTTAGTCCGGGTTAGTCTGAATAGTTAGTCTGAATAGTTAGTCCAGGTTAGTCTGAATAGTTACTCTGAATACTTAGTCCGGGTTAGTCTGAATAGTTAGTCTGAATAGTTAGTCCAGGTTAGTCTGAATAGTTAGTCTGAATAGTTAGTCTGGGTTAGTCTGAATAGTTAGTCCGGGTTAGTCTGAATAGTTAGTCCGGGTTAGTCTGAATAGTTAGTCTGAATAGTTAGTCTGAATAGTTAGTCTGATAGTTAGTCCGGTTAGTCTGAATAGTTAGTCTTAGAATAGTTAGTCTGTCTGAATAGTTAGTCCGGGTTAGTCTGAATAGTTAGTCCGGTTAGTCTGAATAGTTAGTCTGAATAGTTAGTCTGGGTTAGTTAGTCTGAATAGTTAGTCTGAATAGTTAGTCCGGGTTAGTCTGAATAGTTAGTCTGAATAGTTAGTCCGGGTTAGTCTGAATAGTTAGTCTGGGAATTTAGTCTAGTTAGTCCGGGTTAGTCTGAATAGTTTAGTCTGAATAGTTAGTCTGAATAGTTAGTCTGAATAGTTAGTCTGAATAGTTAGTCCGGGTTAGTCTGAATAGTTAGTCCGGGTTAGTCTGAATAGTTAGTCTGAATAGTTAGTCTGAATAGTTAGTCCGGGTTAGTCTGAATAGTTAGTCTGAATAGTTAGTCCGGGTTAGTCTGAATAGTTAGTCCGGGTTATGCTGAATAGTTAGTCCGGGTTAGTCTGAATAGTTAGTCCGGGTTAGTCTGAATAGTTAGTCCGGGTTATTGGTTAACTATTTAACGAACTCCATTGACCTTTTTGCACTAAATATCTTTGCCTCGTTACTGTTTGTTATCCTGTTTCCTGGTCACGTTGTCCCCACCTGTAAGTTATGTTCACTATATATACAGAAGTATTTCCCATTCATATTAGTAGATTCGATTATTTCAGCTACACCCGTTGCTGACAGGTGTTTAAAGTCTAGCACACAGCCATGAAATCTCCATAGACAAACATTGGCAGTAGAATGGCCTTACTGAAGAGCACAGTGACTTTCAACGTGGCAGCGTCATAGGACGCCACCTTTCCAACAGGGCAGTTTGTCAAACGTATGCGCTGCTAGAGCTGCCCAGGTCAACTGTAAGTGCTGTTATTGTGAAGTGGAAACGTCTAGGAGCAACAAGAGCTCAGCCGTGAAGTGATAGGCCACACAAGCTCACAGAACGGGACCAGTGAGTGCTGAAGCGCGTAGCGCATAAAAATCATCTGTCCTTGGTTGCAACACTCACTACCGAGTTCCAAACTGCCTCTGGAAGCAACATCAGCACAAGAACTGTTCATCAGGAGCTTCAAGATGTCACAAGCCTAAGATCACCATGCCCAATGCCAAGCGTCGGCTGGAGTGGTGTAAAGCTCGCCGCCATTGGACTCTGGAGCATTGAAAACGTGTTCTCAGGAGTGAGGAATCACACTTCACCATCTGGCAGTCCCAAAGATGAATCTGGGTTTGGCAGATGAACGCTACCTGCCCCAATGCATAGAGCCAACCGTAAAGTTTGGTGGAGGAGGAATAATGGTCTGGGGCTGTTTTTCATGGTTCAGGCCCCTTAGTTCCAGTGAAGGGAAATCTTAACGCGACAGCATACAATGACATTCAAGACAATTCTGTGCTTCCAACTTTGGGGATTGCCCTTTCCTGTTTCAGAATGACAATGCCCCCGTGCACAAAGCGAGGTCCATCCAGAAATGGTTTGTTGATGTGGAAGCACTTGACTGGACTCCACAGAGCCTTGACTTCAACTCCATCAAACACCTTCGGGATGAATTGATATGCCGACTGCGAGCCAGGTCTAATCACCCAACATCAGCGCCCGATCTCACTAATGCTCTTGTGGCTGAATGGAAGCAAGTCCCCGCAGCAATGATCCAACATCTAGTGGAAAGCTTTCCCAGAAGAGTGGAGGCTGTTATAGCAGCCTCTAGCCCACTCTACCGCTCTAGCCCACTCTCCCTCTCTAGCCCACTCTCCTCTCTCTAGCCCACTCTCCCTCTCTCTAGCCCACTCTCCCTCTCTCTAGCCCACTCTCCCTCTCTCTAGCCCACTCTCCTCTCTCTAGCCCACTCTACCGCTCTAGCCCACTCTCCCTCTCTAGCCCACTCTCCCTCTCTCTAGCCCACTCTCCCTCTCTCTAGCCCACTCTCCTCTCTCTAGCCCACTCTCCCCTCTCTAGCCCACTCTCCCTCTCTCTAGCCCACTCTCCCTCTCTCTAGCCCACTCTCCTTCTCTCTAGCCCACTCTCCTCTCTCTAGCCCACTCTCCTCTCTCTAGCCCCTCTCCTCTCCTCTCCTCTCTCTCCTCCCCTCTCCTCTCCTCTCCTCTCCTCTCCTCTCCTCTCCTCTCCTCTCCTCTCCTCTCCTCCTCTCCTCTCCTCTCCTCTCCTCTCCTCTCCTCTCCTCCCTCTCCTCCTCTCTCTAGCCCACTCTCCTCTCTCTAGCCCATTCTCCTCTCCTCTCCTCTCTCTATCTAGCCCACTCTCTCTCTGTAGCCCACTCTCCCTTTCTCTAGCCCACTCTCCTCTCCTCTCCTCCCATCCTCTCCTCTCTCTCTCCTCTCTCCTCTCCTCTCCTCTCCTCCTCTCTCTCCTCCCCTCTCCTCTCCTCTCCTCTCCTCCCTCTCCTCTCCTCTCCTCTCCTCTCCTCTCCTCTCTCTGTAGCCCACTCTCCCTTTCTCTAGCCCACTCCTCTCTCCTCTCCTCCCTCTCCTCTCCTCCTCCCTCTCCTCTCCTCTCCCTCTCCTCTCCTCTCCTCTCCTCTCCTCTCCTCTCCTCTCCTCCCTCCCCTCCCTCTCCTCTCCTCCCCTCCTCTCCTCTCCTCTCCTCTCCTCTCCTCTCCTCTTCTCCTCTCCTCTCCTCTCCTCTCCTGTCTCCTGTCTCCTGTCTCGACTCTCTTGATTCTCCAGCTGTGAAAATCAATTGAGGAACAAAGAGAACCGTTCATCCCTCTACTATTTTGCTCTTTACTCTCTCGTTCTCTCTTTCTCTCCCCTCGTTCTCTCGTTCTCTCACTCACATCATCTTAATGAATAATGCAGGGTGCTCCAGTTCCATAAAATTGCCACAGTTTGAGTGTAAGAAAAAATATATTATTTATGCGATAGCGATGTGTAAATGTTACGTCATATACATTGTTTACGTCATGCCAACAAAGGAAATTTAATTTAATTGAGAGAGAGAGAGGGGGATGGGTGGGTAGGAGAGAGAGAGAGAGAGAGAGGGGGAGAAGAAGGGGTAGGTAGGTGGGTGGGTGGGAGAGAGAGAGAGAGGGGGGGGAAGAAGGGGTGGGTAGGAGAGAGAGAGAGAGAGAGAGAGGGGGGGAGAAGACAGCTTCTCCATCCTAGAGGGGGAAATCAATCATTTCCAGGCCCAGGGACATGTACTAGTCTGTGGCGACCTAAATGCCAGAACCGGACAAGAACCTGACACCCTCAGCACACAGGGGGACAAACACCTGCCTGCAGGTGACAGCATTCCCTCCCACATATGCCCCCCTAGGCACAACTATGACAACATAACCAACAAAAACGGGTCACAACTCAAATCGAATCAAATCAAAATCAAATCTCCTGCACTTCCTAACCTCCTGCCCAATGTATGGCCATATTAGAGACACATATTTCCCTCAGATTAAAGAGCCACAAAGAATTTGAAAACAAATCCAATTTTGATAAACTCCCATATATCTACTGGGTGAAATATCACAGTGTGACATCACAGCAGCAATATTTGTGACCTGTTGCCACAAGAAAAGGGCAACCAGTGAAGAACAAACACCATTATAAATACAACCCATATTTATGCTTATTTATTTACCCTTGTGTACTTTAATCATTTGTACATTGTTAAAACACTGTATATATATAATATGACATTTGTAATGTCTTTATTGTTTTGAAACTTCTGTATGTGTAATGTTTACTGTTAATTTTTATTGTTTATTTCACTTTATATATTATCTACCTCACTTGCTTTGGCAATGTTAACACATGTTTCCCATGCCAATAAAGCCCTTGAATTGAATTGAAGGGGTGTGTCACGTTCTGACCTTTATTTCCTTTGTTTTGTCATTATTTAGTATGGTCAGGGCGTGAGTTGGGGTGGGCAGTCTATGTTTGTTTTTCTATGATTTTGGAATTTCTATGTTTCGGCCTAGTATGGTTCTCAATCAGAGGCAGGTGTCATTAGTTGTCTCTGATTGAGAATCATACTTAGGTAGCCTGGGTTTCACAGTTTGTTGGTGGGTGTTTGTTTCTGTGTCTGTGTTTTACACCACATGGTACTGTTTCGTTTTCGGTTATTCACGTTACATGTATTGTTTTTGTATTTTAGTGTTCAGTTTGTCTTTAAAATTAAACATCATGCACACTTACCACGCCACATCTTGGTCCGATCCATACTACACCTCCTCTTCAGACGAAGAGGAGGAAAACTATTACAGGGTGGGTGGGAGAGAGAGAGAGAGAGAGACAAGGGGTGGGTAGGTGAAAGAGAAAGAGAGAAGGGGTGGGTAGGAGAGAGAGAAGGGGTGGGTAGGAGAGAGAGAAGGGGTGGGTGAGAGAGAGAGAAGGGGTGGGTGAGAGAGAGAGAAGGAGTGGGAGAGAGAGAGAGAACAGGGGTGGGTGGGAGAGAGAGAGAGAAGGGGTGGGTGAGAGAGAGAGAAGGGGTGGGTGAGAGAGAGAGAAGGGGTGGGTGAGAGAGAGAGAAGGAAGAGAGGGGGTGGGTGAGAGAGAGAGAAGGGAGTGGGAGAGAGAGAGAGAGGGAGGGGAGGGAGAGAGAGAGAGAGAGAACAGGGGTGGGTGGGGGAGAGAGAACAGGGTGGGTGGGGGAGAGAGAGAAAAGGGGTGGATGGGAGAGAGAGAGAAGGGGTGGGTGGAGAGAGAGAGAGAGAGAGAGAGAGAGAGAGAGAACAGGGGTGGGTGGGGGAGAGAGAACAGGGGTGGGTGGGGGAGAGAGAGAGAGAAAAGGGGTGGGTGGGAGAGAGAGAGAGAACAGGGGTGGGTGGGAGAGAGAGAGAGAAGGGGTGGGTGGGAGAGAGAGAGAGAAGGGGGTGGGTGGGAGAGAGAGAGAGAACAGGGGTGGGTGGGGGAGAGAGAGAGAGAAAGGGGTGGGTGGGAGAGAGAGAGAGAAAAGGGGTGGGTGGGAGAGAGAGAGAGAACAGGGGTGGGTGGGGGAGAGAGAGAGAGAAAAGGGGTGGGTGGGAGAGAGAGAAGGGGTGGGTGGGAGAGAGAGAGAGAGAAGGGGTGGGAGAGAGAGAGAGAGAGCAGAAGGGATTATTCAGATGTTCTGTCCTGTATTTTTCTAAATCCAGATTAATTTGTTTAATGTATTCCAGGATTGTGCATGCCGTTGTTGATGGGGAGTGTAATTATGTTGTTATCTGTGTGTCTGTCTTTCTGGGGTTATGAAACCTGATTAGCAACCCGGAAAGCAGGCTGAATCCCGTGTGAAGGGTCTTTAATGCCCCAGAAAGGAAGAGAGGAGAGACAACCTCCTCCCTCAGTACATTAAATAGGCCATGACTAGTGGGAGTCAGGGGAAGGCAATAAACACATGTGGTAACAGACAGTTACCAAATCCCTAAAACTCATATTAATCAATCTGCGTTTTTTATGAATTACAAAAATGGACCCACCCCCCCAGACGTGGCTAGCGATGCGTTGACATGGAAACAGAGAGAAGCAAAGAGATGAGGGAGCAGAAGTGTAGTAGAGTGTGAAAATGGACTCAGAGAGAGTTACAGAGAATCTCTATAGCAGCTGCACTGGTTATGCCCACCACGTCAAACAGTTTGGCGTTACACACACACCCAGGCTTGTGGCTGGTTAGAGAGCAAAGCGGTGATGGTCCCCAGGGCCCAGCCCATTACAGCATGTCTCCCTCCCAGACCTCCTCTCTCTCTCTCCCTCTCTCTCTCCCTCTCTCTCTCTCTCTCTCTCTCTCTCCTCTCCCTCCCCTCCCTCCCAGACCTCCTCCCCCTCCCTCCCTCCCTCCCAGACCTCCTCTCTCCCTCTCCTCTCTCTCTCTCTCTCTCTCTCTCTCTCTCTCTCTCTCTCTCTCTCTCTCTCCTCCCAGACCTCCTCCCTCCCTCCCTCCCAGACCTCCTCCCTCCCTCCCTCCCTCCCTCCCTCCCTCCCTCCCTCCCTCCCTCCCTCCCTCCCTCCCTCCCTCCCTCCCTCTTCAGACCTCCTCCCTCCCTCCCTCCAAGACCTCCCTCCCTCCCTCCCAGACCTCCCTCCCTCCCTCCCTCTTCATCTAGTCCCTCCCTCCCTCTTCATCTAGTCTGTCTCTCACTCTCTCCTCCTCTTTCTCTTTCCCTCTCTTCTGTTCCATCTCCTCCTCCTAATCCACCCCTCTTTGTCTCTCCTCTAGCTACCTCTCCCCCTCTCTCCCTCCCCCTCTCTCAGGCTGAAAACAGATTGGAGGCTGTTGAAGGAAGGGAGGCCTTGGTCTGCTGTGTTTCACACACACACACACACACACACACACACACACACACACACACACACACACACACACACACACACACACACACACACACACATTATCAGGTTTCTGCAGCAGAACAGAAAGAGTGTCAGATTAGCTTCTTAAGGAGGCAGATCTGAATAACAAATGGATTCGCAAAGCAATAGGAATGTGTTTGTTAATACACGGATTTGCAACGTAATGGTAATATGTTTGATTCAATTTCATTCAAAAGACCCTGGTGAAGGTTGTGGCACGTTTTCCGTTGTTCTGCTCGCTGGGGCGTTCTGTCTGTGTGGAACACATCATTCGGAACGAGGCCCAACTGCAATCCGACATGATGGAGAATCTTGTACGCAGTTTGCACCTGGCACCGGCCCAGGTGGTCGAATTGTGACAAGTTGAAAACCATTTCAGTTATTTGAAACCCATTTGAGTTGACAGAAACACCAGTCTATTACTTATTCAACTAGGCCATGACAGGAAATCAGAACATATAAATACTGTGTATGTCTGCTGTAGAAATGAATGACTGACATATTAACACTAGTGACTTGGTAGATATTGATCGGCGGTGTAATTGAGACACTTGAAAACAGTTCTGTAGAAATCAATAACTGAACATCCTAAGAATACTTCCAGAACTAACAGAATGTCCTTTGCCAGACAGTGAGTCAGTAGATATGGTCTGCCAGACAGTGAGTCAGTAGATATGGTCTGCCAGACAGTGAGTCAGTAGATATGGTCTGCCAGACAGTGAGTCAGTAGGCATGGTCTGCCAGACAGTGAGTCAGTAGATATTGTCTGCCAGACAGTGAGTCAGTAGATATGGTCTGCCAGACAGTGAGTCAGTAGATATTGTCTGCCAGACAGTGAGTCAGTAGATATGGTCTGAGTCAGTAGATATGGTCTGCCAGACAGTGAAAGTAGATATTGTCTGCCAGACAGTGAGTCAGTAGATATTGTCTGCCAGACAGTGGGGAAAGTCTGCCAGACATTGAGTCAGTAGATATGGTCTGCCAGACAGTGAGTCAGTAGGCATGGTCTGCCAGACAGTGAGTCAGTAGATATTGTCTGCCAGACAGTGAGTCAGTAGATATGGTCTGCCAGACAGTGAGTCAGTAGATATTGTCTGCCAGACAGTGAGTCAGTAGATATTGTCTGCCAGACAGTGAGTCAGTAGATAATGTCTGCCAGACAGTGAGTCAGTAGATATTGTCTGCCAGACATTGAGTCAGTAGATATTGTCTGCCAGACAGTGAGTCAGTAGGCATGGTCTGCCAGACAGTGAGTCAGTAGATATTGTCTGCCAGACAGTGAGTCAGTAGATATGGTCTGCCAGACAGTGAGTCAGTAGATATGGTCTGCCAGACAGTGCGTCAGTACATATGGTCTGCCAGACAGTGGGTCAGTAGATATTGTTTGCCAGACAGTGAGTCAGTAGATATGGTCTGCCAGACAGTGAGAAAGTAGATATTGTCTGCCAGACAGTGAGTCAGTAGATATTGTCTGCCAGACAGTGAGTCAGTAGATATTGTCTGCCAGACAGTGAGTCAGTAGATATTGTCTGCCAGACATTGAGTCAGTAGATATTGTCTGCCAGACAGTGAGTCAGTAGATATTGTCTGCCAGACATTGAGTCAGTAGATATTGTCAGACAGTGAGTCAGTAGGCACGGTCTGCCAGACAGTGAGTCAGTAGATATTGTCTGCCAGACAGTGAGTCAGTAGATATTGTCTGCCAGACAGTGAGTCAGTAGATATTGTCTGCCAGACAGTAGGTTAGTAGATATTGTCTGCCAGACAGTGAGTCAGTAGATATTGTTTGCCAGACAGTTAGTCAGTAGATATTGTCTGCCAGACAGTGAGTCAGTAGGCACGGTCTGCCAGACAGTGAGTCAGTAGATATTGTCTGCCAGACAGTGAGTCAGTAGATATTGTCTGCCAGACAGTAGGTTAGTAGATATTGTCTGCCAGACAGTGAGTCAGTAGATATTGTTTGCCAGACAGTTAGTCAGTAGATATTGTCTGCCAGACAGTGAGTCAGTAGATATTGTTTGCCAGACAGTGAGTCAGTAGATATTGTCTGCCAGACAGTGGGTCAGTAGATATTGTCTGCCAGACAGTGGGAAAGTAGATATTGTCTGCCAGACAGTGAATCAGTAGATATTGTTTGCCAGACAGTGAGTCAGTAGATATTGTCTGTCAGACAGTGAGTCAGTAGATATTGTCTGCCAGACAGTGAGTCAGTAGATATTGTCTGCCAGACAGTTAGTCAGTAGATATTGTCTGCCAGACAGTGAGTCAGTAGATATTGTCTGCCAGACAGCACTGCAGAATAAAAATCAGAGAGACCTGCTGTACTCAGCCTCTCCAGCTTCATGAGGAACAGCTGCCGGTCCAACCCTAATCCACCAGCCAGCTCAGCGTGGTACAGCAGTCTCTGCACCGCCTTTAGTCAGAATGCAGCCACCCTGCTCTCCGGTTCCACCAGGCCCTGTCCTCCTTCGTGGACGGATATGTACAACACTGACACCGTCAGCTAGTAATGGCCCGACCAGAAAGAATCCACCAGCTTGTGTTGCAGGTCTGCGAGCATCCTTGTCTAATGCCCCGATAGAGGGCATCCTTGTCTAATGCCCCGTCTCACCCAGACTGGCCTACTGAGCCCCCCTCCCACTTTGACCATACATGACGCCCCAGAATACAACATCTTCACACAGGTCAAAAACCTTTCCCCAAACCGGCGGTCGACGTCACCGGCCTTCTAGCCATCATTGATCCATTTTTCATTTTCCATTGGTTTTGTCTTGTCTTCCTACACACCTGGTTTCAATCCCATTCATTACCTGTTGTGTATTTAACCCTCTGTTTCCCCTCATGTCTTTGTCAGAGATGGTTTTATTGTCAGTGTTATTTTATGGTTGTATCGGTGCGCGACGGGTCCTCGTACCCATGTTCGTTTATGTAGGTACGTATTTAGTGTTTGGAGCATGTTAAGTGGACTTATATTAAAAGACTTCATTTACACTCCGTTTGACTCTCCTGCGCCTGACTTCCCTGCCACCTATACACACGACTCTGACAAAAACAGACATCACATTAAACAGATATCAAAAGCCTTCTCTTGCTCTAAAGAGACCAGTCCGAAGTTCACATGAGAAACTCTCGACAAGTCCTGATGTAAGAACAGAGTCCAGATGGGACTTCAGTCTGTTAGCGAGGACCTTGGCAAATATCTTGTAGTCCGCACAGAGTAATGCCACAGGCCTCCAGTTCTTAAGTTCACACAGGTCCCCATTTTTGTACAGGAGAGTCAGAGCCCCCCGATGGCAGCTCATCGGCAACTCTCCTACCACGACGCATTCACGCAACACGCAAAAAAACTCCAGTCGAATTATTTCCCAGAATTTGTATAAAACTCCGCTGGGAGTCCGTCGACCCTCGGTGCACGGCCGGGAGACATCTGGGTTACGGCCTCTGCCAGTTCATGGGACAACAGGGGAAAGTCCATTTCATCTCTCTGTGCCAGAGAGAGCTTAGGGAGTTCTGCAAACAAAACCCGAGCACTCATAGGATCACACAGTTCTGGCCTATACAACTCAGTATAAAACTCCACAGTCCGCTCCCGCATCTCCCCCACCACAGAGGTCACCCAGAGGTCACCCGCCCATCAGACAGCCACACCTCCCCTACCACAGAGGTCCCCCGCCCATCAGACAGCCACATCTCCCCTACCACAGAGGTCCCATCAGACAGCCGTAGACAATGCCCTTGGCTTCACCACTCTGTCTTTCCAAACCAAAGAAGAAGGAGCTGGGAACATCCATCTCCTTGATCATGGAGAACCTAGCTCTTACAAGTGCTCCCTTTGCTTTAACCTGGAAAAAACTGCCCAGGTCCCTATGTAGTTCAGCTAAATTAGCCTGGAGGCCTACATTGCCTTGCCCCACCATCTCTACCGCCATCTCACTAATACTACGCTCTAGTTCCCCCAATACTCTCCTAGCCTCTGAAGATGAGAGGGCTGTATTCTGTTGACAGAACATCCCACCATTGACTCAGAAACTCATACACCTCTCTTCGCTGCCCCCACCTTTCCCAAAAAGTCTGGAAACCTGAGCAAAAAGTGGTACCTTGTAAGAGCTTTACATTAAACTTCAAGAAAATAAGTAAGGACACAGCCCTTTATCCGGCCTCTCAACTACAAAACCCTCGCAGCATGCACAGAGAGAGAGAGAGAGAGAGAGAGAGAGAGAGAGAGAGAGAGAGAGAGAGAGAGAGAGAGAGAGAGAGAGAGAGAGAGAGAGAGAGACAGATAGAGAGAGAGAGAGAACACATAAATAATATGACATTTGGAATGTCTTTATTCTTTTGGAACTTCTGTGAGTGTAATGTTGAGTGTATTATCTACTTCACTTGCTTTGGCAATGTTAACATATGTTTCCCATGCTAATAAAGCGGCCTTGAATTGAATTGAGAGAATCTTTGTTGGCTAATAGCAGGAGAGGAGGGTGCACATTGTTGTCTGAGGTCTGTTTCATTATGGAGATTTTCACTGCAGTGTCTTTCCAATTTCCATTCCTCCATTAATCCTCCCTCCATCCCTGGCTCAAACACTGAGGTCTGATTAAATCAGGAGCCAGATTGGCTTTCCGCCTGCTGCTTCGAGACCATGTACTGTCTCACCCTTCCTCTCTTCCTGTCTCTCTCTCTGCCCCCCCCCTCTCTCTCTGTTTCTCCTCTCTCTATCTCTGTATCTCCCCTCTCTTCCTGTCTCTTTCTCTCTGTTTCCCCCTCTCTCTCTGTTTCTCCCCCCTCTCTCTGTTTCTCCCCCTCTCTCTCTCTGTTTCTCCCCTCTCTCTCTGTAGTCCCCTCTCTTCCTGTCTCTTTCTCTCTGTTTCCCCCTCTCTCTCTGTATCTCCCCTCTCTTCCTGTCTCTTTCTCTCTGTTTCTCCCCCTCTCTCTCTGTTTCTCTCCCCTCTCTCTCTGTTTCTCCCCCTCTCTCTCTGTTTCTCCCCCTCTTTCTCTGTTTCTCTCCCCTCTCTCTCTGTTTCTCCCCTCTCTCTCTCTGTTTCTCTCCCCTCTCTCTCTCTCTTTCCCCCTCCCCTCTCTCTCTGTTTCTCCCCCTCTCCCCCTCTCTCTGTTTCTCCCCTCTCTCTCTCTGTTTCTCCCCCTCTCTCTCTCTGTTCTCCCCCTCTCTCTCTGTTTCTCCCCCCTCTCTCTCTGTTTCTCCCCCTCTCTCTCTCTGTTTCTCCCCCTCTCTCTCTCTGTTTCTCCCCCTCTCTCTCTCTCTCTGTTTCTCCCCTCTCTCCCCCCTCTCTCTGTTTCTCCCCCTCTCTCTCCCCCTCTGTTTCTCCCCCTCTCTCTCTCTGTTTCTCCCCCTCTCTCTCTGTTCTCCCCCTCTCTCTCTGTTTCTCCCCCTCTCTCTGTCCCCCTCTCTCTGTTTCTCCCCCTCTCTCTCTGTTTCTCCCCCTCTCTCTCTCTCTGTTTCTCCCCTCTCAATCTCTGTATCTCCCCCTCTCTGTGTTTCTCCCCCTCTATCTCTGTATCTCCCCCTCTCTATTGTCCCTCCATCAGGTGCTAATGGCCTGGTACTCAGGGCTCTATTGTCCCTCCATCAGGTCCTAATGGCCTGGTACTCAGGGCTCTATTGTCCCTCCATCAGGTCCTAATGGCCTGGTACTCAGGGCTCTATTGTCCCTCTAACCACTCTGACATGAATGCAATCAAAAATCACATCAAAAGAGTATCATGCTTTTAAAACTCACCTCACTGTGATCGATACACGTGAAGAAAGAGGTTCAATAACAGGTTGAAACTGAGTGGGGAAAACGTGGTTGTTGTGGATGTTGTTTCAAAGCCAAACACAACGAAATGGACAGCTGCTTTCTAAGGTGATGATTCATTCAAACCAGGTATAGTGCATAGCAGAGTTGATGTATAGGCCTATATTTATATGAGCCCAAGCCTGAAAAAAATAACCTGATTATAAAATAATGATTGTGCCATTATACAATACATAGCCTGTACCGAATATTACACACGTCAGGAAAACATATATTTTTTAAAACAGCTATGTAGATTGAAGATGTTTTTGGTACATGATTGGTCTAGCTAGCCTATACTCCAAGATTCTAGGAGTCGCTTTTGAGTGATGACTATATTGCTATGTATACTGGATGGGCTGGTTACCTGGAGCTACGCTCCAAACTTTCTATCCATGAGTCTGGTATAGAACGTATTTGGGCCTAGGCCATGCTGTTGGTTCGTTGATTGTGCTGGGCAGTTTACAGTTAACCGTAAGGTTGCAAGATTCAAATCCCCCGAGCTGACGGGGTTAAAAATCTGTCGTTCTGCCATTGAACAAGGCAGTGAACCCAGTGTTCCTAGGCCGTCATTGAAAAAATAAGAATTTGTTCTTAACTGACTTGCCTAGTTAAATAAAGGTAAAATAAAAAATAAAAAAATTGTGATGGTGTATATTAAATTCATGTATTACCTTATTTTAATGTAGAAGTCCAAAGGGAATCAGCGGTTTGTTTGAGTGGAGGCCTCGTGATGCTAAACGTGGTTATGTTAATTAGATGTTAATTACGGTGAAACAGTTTTTATGACAATTTACATGACAATAACTGTGACCGACGAAATGTCACGATCGCCACATCCCTAGTTCCAAACCTCTCTGCCAATAACAACTGGTTCTCCGTTTTCTCCTCTCCTCCTCCCCATATCACAGTGTGTCAGGATATAAAGGCATTCACACATCAGTCCACAATATTACATTCACAAAATACAACCAGTTCACAGCTAATGAGAAATTGTAACTTTGCTAATGAATAAACCACATACCCGCTTTTAGTTTTCATTTTAACACTTTTTAATTCAGACTAAACCGATCACAGTAAGGCTCTTTGCTAATTATTTTAGTTTTATTTTTGACCATTTTAATTGAAATGATTTGATATTGAATTTGAAAATGGCTGCAGTGGACCTTTTAAAGGATGGGTCATCACAGTGAGACACACACACACACACACACACACACACAGAAACACACACACACACACACACACTTTGCCCAGAGTAGTGTTGTTGACAGTGGATTTGTTGATGCATATCGCTGAAGCATAACAGATTGCGCGATAGACATGTAAAGGTAGTTTCTGATTGAGTCGTCTTTAAATTTCAACCACGCTGTAACGTTGAATGGATTGAATAGAGCCTTATAGCGTCAGGCCGCGCTAAGGGCTGTGTTTGGCTTTGTCCCAAATTGCACCCTACACAGTATCATGTATAGTGCACTACTTTGGATTTGGCTTGAAAATAGTGCACTATATAGGGAACAGACTTCCGTTTGAGACGCATCCAGCATCAGGGAACGTGTTCAGGGATGTGTTTTTCTCCTCCTGCAACCCAAATGGCACCCTATTCCCTATAAAGTGCTTTCAAGCCATATCAGAAGTAGTGCACTATGTATGGAACAGGGTCACAGTTGAGACGCTTCCAGAGTCAGAGACCGTGTAAAGGGCTGTGTGTTTGTTATGACGTATTGACCGACTCTGTGTCTCTGTGTGTCTCTGTGTGTCTCTGTGTGTCTCCGTGTGTCTCTGTGTGTCTCTGTGTGTTTCTGTGTGTTTCTGTGTCTCTGTGTGTCTCTGTGTCTCTGTGTGTCTCTGTGTGTCTCTGTGTGTTTCTGTGTGTTTCTGTGTCTCTGTGTGTCTCTGTGTCTCTGTGTGTCTCTGTGTGTCTCTGTGTGTCTCTGTGTGTTTCTGTGTGTTTCTGTGTCTCTGTGTGTCTCTGTGTCTCTGTGTGTTTCTGTGTTTCTGTGTTTCTGTGTGTCTGTGTGTCTCTCTGTGTGTCTGTGTGTCTCTCTGTGTGGCTGTGTGTTTCTGTGTTTCTGTGTGTTTCTGTGTCTCTCTGTGTGTCTGTGTGTTTCTGTGTCTCTGTGTGTCTGTGTGTTTCTGTGTCTCTGTGTGTCTGTGTGTTTCTGTGTCTCTCTGTGTGTCTGTGTGTTTCTGTGTCTCTGTGTGTCTGTGTGTTTCTGTGTCTCTCTGTGTGTCTGTGTGTTTCTGTGTCTCTCTGTGTGTCTGTGTGTTTCTGTGTCTCTCTGTGTGTCTGTGTGTTTCTGTGTCTCTCTGTGTGTCTGTGTGTTTCTGTGTCTCTGTGTGTCTGTGTGTTTCTGTGTCTCTGTGTCTCTGTGTGTTTCTGTGTCTCTGTGTCTCTGTGTCTCTGTGTCTGTGTTTCTGTGTCTCTGTGTCTCTGTGTTTCTGTGTCTCTGTGTCTCTGTGTTTCTGTGTCTCTGTGTCTCTGTGTGTCTGTGTGTTTCTGTGTCTCTGTGTGTCTGTGTGTTTCTGTGTCTCTCTGTGTGTCTGTGTGTTTCTGTGTCTCTCTGTGTGTCTGTGTGTTTCTGTGTCTCTGTGTCTCTGTGTGTCTGTGTGTTTCTGTGTCTCTGTGTCTCAGTGTGTTTCTGTGTCTCTGTGTTTCTGTGTGTGTTTGTTTCTGTGTTTCTGTGTGTGTTTCTGTGTTTCTGTGTGTGTTTGTTTCTGTGTTTCTGTGTGTGTTTGTAGTGTTTCTGTGTGTGTGTGTTTTCTGTGTGTGTTTCTAGTGTCTCTGTGTGTGTGTTTCTGTGTTTCTGTGTTTCTGTGTCTCTGTGTTTGTGTGTTTCTGTGTTTCTGTGTGTGTTTGTAGTGTTTCTGTGTGTGTGTGTGTGTGTCTCTGTGTGTGTGTGTGTGTTTGTGTGTTTCTGTGTGTGCGTGGGTGATGTATTGACTGACTCTGTGTCTGTGTGGTTCTTGGCTTCACAGGGGAAGTCCTATGTGTTTGACCGGGTGTTCCCCACCAACACAACACAGGAACAGGTGTACAACACCTGCGCCAAGCAGATAGTCAAAGGTGAGTGCCAGCCTCTCTCTTTCTCTCTCTCTCTCTCTCTCTCTCGCTCTCTCTCTCTCTCTCTCGTCTCTCTCTCTCTCTCTCTCTCTCTCTCTCTCTCTCTCTCTCTCTCTCTTGCTCTCTCTCTCTCTGCTCTCTCTCTCTCTCTGTCTCTCTCTCTCTCTCTCTCTCTCTCTGTCTCTCTCTCTCTCTCTGTCTCTCTCTCTCTCTCTCTCTGTCTCTCTCTCTCTCTCTCTGTCTCTCTCTCTCTCTCTCTGTCTCTCTCTCTCTCTCTCGCTCTCTCTCTCTGTCTCTCTCTCTCTCTCTCTGTCTGTCTGTCTCTCTCTCTCTCTCTCTCTCTCTCTCGTCTCTCTCTCTCTCTGTCTCTCTCTCTCTCTCTGTCTCTCTCTCTCTCTGTCTCTCTCTCTCTCTCTCTCTCTCTCTCTCTCTCTGTCTCTCTCTCTCTCTCTGTCTCTCTCTCTCTCTCTCTCTCTCTCTCTCTCTCTCTCTCTCTCTCTCTCTCTCTCTCTCTCTCTCTCTGTCTCTCTGTCTCTCTCTCTCTCTCTCTCTCTCTCTCTCTCTCTCTCTCTCTCTCTCTGTCTCTGTCTCTCTCTCTCTCTCTCTCTCTCTGTCTCTCTCTCTCTCTCTCTCTCTCTCTCTCTCTCTCTCTCTCTCTCTCTCTCTCTCTCTCTCTCTCTCTCTCTCGTACCAGTGCCAGTCAAAAGTTTGGACACACCGACGCATTCAAGGGATTTTCTTTATTTGGACTATTTTCTACATTGTAGAATAATAGTGAAGACAAATCACCCCCACACCATAACACCTCCTCCTCCATGCTTTACAGTGGGAAATAAACATGCAGAGATCATCCGTTCACCCACACCACATCTCACAAAGACATAACACCTCCTCCTCCAAGCTTCACAGTGGGAAATAAACATGCAGAGATCATCCGTTCACCCACACCGCATCTCACAAAGACACGGCGGTTGGGGGAAAAGAAAACAAATTGGACTCATCAGACCAAAGGACAGATTTCCACCGGTCCATTGCTCGTGTTTCTTGGCCTAAGCGAGTCTCTTCTTCTTATTGGTGTCCTTTAGTAGTGGTTTCTTTGCAGCAATTCGACCATGAAGGCCTGAATCACGCAGTCTCCTCTGAACAGTTTATGCTGAGATGTGTCTGTTACTTGAACTCTGTGAAGCATTTATTTGGGCTGCAATTTCAGAGGCTGGAAACTCTAATGAACTTATCCTCTGCAACAGAGGTGGCCCTGGGTTGTCCTTTCCTGTTCCTCCTTTCATAGAGAGCCAGTTTCTTCATAGCGCTTGATGGTTTTTGTGACTGCACTTAAAGAAATTTTTAAAGTTCTTGACATTTTCTGGATTGACTGACCTTCATGTCTAAAAGTAATGATGGACTGTCATTACTTATTTGCTTATTGGAGCTGTTCTTGCCGTAATATGGCCTTGGTCTTTTACCAAATAGGGCTATATTCTGTATACCACCCCTACCTTGTCACAACACATCTGATTGGCTCAAACGCATTAAGAAGGAAAGAAATTCCACAAATGAACTTTTAACAAGGCACACCTGTTAATTGAAATGCATTCCAGGTGAATACTTCATGAAGCTGGTTGAGAGAATGCCAAGAGTGTGCAAAGCTGTCATCAAGGCAAAGGGTGGCTACTTTGAAGAATCTCAAATATAACATATATTTTGAATTGTTGAAAACTTTTTTATATGATTCCATATGTGTTATTTTCATAGTTTTGGTGTCTTGATTTTTTAATGTCTTCCACAATTTACGAGTTGGTGTGTCCAAACTTTTGACTGATACTGTATATGTTTCCAACATACCTAAACATGTGCCAAGAAGATAGCCTAGTCAAAGGGGAGGAGCCACTTACCACCACCATACCCCAGAGCAGCCATAGCTGACAGAACAGCTGGTAGCTTCACTTTGATCCTAGTAGTAGTTTGGGCCTGATAAAAAAGAACCCAAAAGCAATCATGTGCATGCTTATCTTGAATGAAATATGAAGGCTTGTAAATGAGATATGGGCTCCCTCGAGCTCTACTATCTTGCTCCTCTCTCTCTCTCTCTCTCTCTTTCTCTCTCTCTCTCACACACATTCTGCTACATTCAAAGATATTGCAGATTTCAATCCAGTTGTCTAACATGTCTGTCTGTGATTGAGTCTAGGACAGATAGATGGCTGGAAGAGGAAGATAACAGCACAGCCAGAACAAAGAGAGCACGAGGGAACAGAGAGAATCAACAGAGACACCCAATGAGAACCCAGCCAGAGGTAGAGAGTAACAACAGAGACACCCAATGAGAACCCAGCCAGAGGTAGAGAGAAACAACAGAGACACCCAATGAGAACCCAGCCAGAGGTAGAGAGTAACAACAGAGACACCCAATGAGAACCCAGCCAGAGGTAGAGAGTAACAACAGAGACACCCAATGAGAACCCAGCCAGCGGTAGAGAGTAACAACAGAGACACCCAATGAGAACCCAGCCAGCGGTAGAGAGTAACAACAGAGACACCCAATGAGAACCCAGCCAGCGGTAGAGAGTAACAACAGAGACACCCAATGAGAACCCAGCCAGAGGTAGAGAGTAACAACAGAGAGAGAGAGAAATGTGGGAGTTTATCAGGATTGGATTTGTTTTCAAATTCCTAATGGGTCTCTGTAATCTGGGGGGAAATATGTGTCGGGGTTTGGGGTTTTAGGCTGGGTTTCTGTACAGCACTTTGAGACATCAGCTGATGTACGAAGGGCTATATAAATACATTTGATTTGATTTGATCTCAATAGCATGGCTCACTGAGTCAAAGAAAGTGAAATAGATAATAAAACAAAAGTGAAATAAACAATTTTAAAAATGAACATTAAATGTTACACTCACAGTAGTTCCAAATGTCATATTACGTATATATACAGTGTTGTAACAATGTACAAATGGTTAAAGTACACAAGGGAAAATAAATAAACATAAATATGGGTTGTATTTACAATGGTGTTTGTTCTTCACTGGTTGACCTTTTCTTGTGGCAACAGGTCACACATCTTGATGTTGTGATGGCACACTGTGGTATTTCACCCAGTAGAGATATGGGAGTTTATCAAAATTGCATTTATTTTCAAATTCTTTGTCGGTATGTGTAATCTGAGGGAAATATGTGTCTCTAATATGGTCATACATTGGGCAGGAGGTTAGGAAGTGCAGCTCAGTTTCCACCTCATTTTGTGGGCAGTGAGCACATATCCTGTCTTCTCTTGAGAGCCATGTCTGCCTACGGCGGCCTTTCTCAATAGCAAGGCTATGCTCACTGAGTCTGTACATAGTCAAAGATTTTCTTAAGTTTGGGTCAGTCACAGTGGTCTGGTATTCTGCCACATTGTACTCTCTATTTAGGGCCAAATAACATTCTACTTTGCTCAGTTTTTTTGTAAATTCTTTCCAATGTGTCAAGTAATTATCTTTCTGTTTTCTCATGATTTGGCTTGGTCTAATTGTGTTGCTGTCCTGGGGTTCTGTAGGGTGTGTTTGTGTTTGTGAACAGAGCCCCAGGACCAGCTTGCTTAGGGGACTCTTCTCCAAGTTCATCTCTCTGTAGGTGATGACTTTGTTATGGAAGGTTTGGGAATCGCTTCCTTTTAGGTGGTTGTAGAATTTAACAGCTCTTTTCTAGATTTTGAGAATTAGTGGGTTTCTTCCTAATTCTGCTCTGCATGCATTATTTGATGTTTTGCTTTGTACACTGAGGATATTTTTGCAGAATTCTGCATGTAGAGTCTCAATTTGGTGTTTGTCCCATTTTGTGAAGTCTTGGTTAGTGAGCGGACCCCAGACCTCACAACCATAAAGGGCAATGGGCTCTATGACTGATTCAAGTATTTTTAGCCAAATCCTAATTGTTATGTTGAATTTTATGTTCCTTTTGATGGCATAGAAGGCCCTTCTTGCCTTGTCTCTCAGATCGTTCACAGCTTTGTGGAAGTTACCTGTGGCGCTGATGTTTAGGCCGGGGTATGTATAGTTTTTTTGTGTGCTCTAGGGCAACGGTGTCTAGATGGAATTTGTATTAGTGGTCCTGGCAACTGGACCTTTTTTGGAACACAATTTATTTTGGTCTTACTGAGATTTACTGTCAGGGCCCAAGTCTGACAGAATCGTTGCAGAAGATCTAGGTGCTGCTGTAGGCCCTCATTGGTTGGGGACAGATCTAGGTGGTGCTGTAGGCCCTCATTGGTTGGGGACAGAAGAACCAGATCGTCAGCAAACAGTAGACATTTGACTACAGGTTCTAGTAGATTCTCTCTCTCTCCCGGCTGTGTTGGTCTGATTGTCTGTCTGGCTCTAGCCTTCTTATCTTCCTTCCCTCCCTCTCATCTCAAAGACAGATTTCCTCTGTTTATACTTCACTTGTTCATGTCACGGTTCGTCTCAGCTCGAAGAGGAAGGAGAGAGAAATGGAGATGGAGAGAGAGAGAGGGGGTATTAAGGGGGTGGAGAGAGAGAGTAAAAGCAACAGAAGGGATGAGAGATGAAGGGAGGAGTGTGAAATGAAATGGTAGTGGATGAATGTCTTTAAGATTCCTTCTGGCTCCTAGCCTGAAACTCTTCTCACAGTCTTCTCACAGTCTTCTCACAGTCTTCTCACAGTCTTCTCACAGTCTTCTCTAAATTGATTTTCTTCTTCTTCTGTCTGCTCACAGTCTGTCAAGGCGGAGGTGGTGCTGATTGCTAGTGCTTTCAGTTTCGTGCTCTATGTAAGGCTGTGTGTGGGTGTGTGTGTGTGTGTGTGTGGGTGTGTGTGGGTGTGTGTGGGTGTGGGGTGTGTGTGGGTGTGTGTGTGTGTGGGTGTGTGTGTGTGTGTGTGTGGGGGTGTGTGTGTGTGTGTGTGTGTGTGTGTGTGTGTGTGTGGTGTGTGTGGTGTGTGTGGGTGGGTGGGTGTGTGTGTGTGTCTGTGTGTGTGTGCGTGTGTGTGTCTGTGTGCGTGTGCGTGTGCGTGTGCGCGCGTGGGTGGGTGTGTGCGTGTGCGTGTGTGCGTGTGCGTGCGTGCGTGTGTGTGTGTGTGTGTGTGTACCAGGGTTTCGCGTTAGCCAGTAAATGCCAGCTTTTGCCATTTCAAAATAAATAATATTAATTGATGGAAATACCAGTCGATGGGCTCCAAATGAAAAGGCTAATATACTTCATAAGATGATAAATCCTTGATCTGTTTGGGATTTAGTGTCGGGTGTGGGTCTCTATTCTTACTCAATCAAAAGATGCAAGGTTCTCCTAAGGGACTTCAGCTAAGTGTAACCGGAAGAGGCAAAATTGGTGAAGATTGTGTTGAAAATCCCCGTCTCCAACGTGCGAGAGGGGACACTTTTCCCCCAAAACAGAGTAAAGTTGGCCTCAAGATCGCTCTTTCTTTGAGGACAAAGTAGCGAGGCTGATGTGCATCAAGCTGCTCTCTAACGAGTTGGACAGTTTTCAAATCAAATCAAATTTGATTTGTTACATACACATGGTTAGCAGATGTTAATGTTAGTGTAGCGAAATGCTTGTGCTTCTAGTTCCCGAAAATCCAGTAATAACCAACGAGTAATCTAGCTAACAATTCCAAAACTACTACCTTATACACACAAGTGTAAAGGGATAAAGAATATGTACATAAAGATATATGAATGAATGATGGTACAGAACGGCATTGACTTCCCAACAGCAGCGGCTCACTTTGAGCAGGCCAAGGCCCTCTGTAAACACCTCACTGAGCAGGCCAAGGCCCTCTGCAAACACCTCACTGAGCAGGCCAGGGCCCTCTGCAAACACCTCACTGAGCAGGCCAAGGCCCTCTGCAAACACCTCACTGAGCAGGCCAAGGCCCTCTGCAAACACCTCACTGAGCAGGCCAAGGCCCTCTGCAAACACCTCACTGAGCAGGCCAAGGCCCTCTGCAAACACCTCACTGAGCAGGCCAAGGCCCTCTGCAAACACCTCACTGAGCAGCCCAAGGCCCTCTGTAAACACCTCACTGAGCAGGCCAAGGCCCTCTGTAAACACCTCACTGAGCAGGCCAAGGACCTCTGCAAACGCAAGTAAATTAGAGACAAATGATTGTGTCGGTCAGACCCTGTCCAAGTAGTTTTTCTGCTGCTCTAGGCAAGATCAACATATGACACCCATTTGTCATGTATAGAATACAGGTTTGGAGTGTATTGATAGACTACAGTAGAGTGATGGTGTGGATCATACCACAATTGATGCATTTCAGTTGAGATATGGGAGTTTATCAAAATTGCATTTATTTTCAAATTCTTTGTCGGTATGTGTAATCTGAGGGAAATATGTGTCTCTAATATGGTCATACATTGGGCAGGAGGTTAGGAAGTGCAGCTCAGTTTCCACCTCATTTTGTGGGCAGTGAGCACATATCCTGTCTTCTCTTGAGAGCGGGCGTATGTCTGCGGGCGTACGGGTGAGGAGTCGGGCTTTCTCAATAGCAAGGCTATGCTCACTGAGTCTGTACATAGTCAAAGATTTTCTTAAGTTTGGGTCAGTCACAGTGGTCTGGTATTCTGCCACATTGTACTCTCTGTTTAGGGCCAAATAACATTCTACTTTGCTCAGTTTTTTTGTAAATTCTTTCCAATGTGTCAAGTAATTATCTTTCTGTTTTCTCATGATTTGGCTTGGTCTCACCCACGCAATAGCCCAACCAAAACCAAAACAAGAAACAGGTGAAACCAATAAGACAAAACCAACAGAAAAGGGAAAAGGGATCGGTGGCAGCTAGTAGACTGGTGACGACGAGCGCCGAGCGCCACTTGAACAGGAAGTGGAGACAAAACCAAAAGAAGGGATCGGTGGCAGCTAGTAGACCGGTGACGACGACCGCCGAGCGCTGCTCGAACAGGAAGAGGAGCCACCTTCGGTAGGAGTCGTGACAGTGTCCGCCGAGAGTAGCCTCTTTCAACTGCTGTGGTGCTGAATCGCAGCCGGAATGAGGAGTGGGTGTTCGTAGACAGACAGGTTTTTGTTATTTATTAGGCCTAATTAAAATGTTCATGCCTAGGCTAAATGAACCTAGATTGTATTTGAAAACAATTGTGTTTTGTTATTTATTCATTCAAATGTACATACAAATAGCCTATAGGACAGGTCATTTGCAAATTATATTATACAAACATTATACTTTGAAGTGTTTTATTACTGTGTAGAGGACATGTTTTTCTAGGTTAAATGTTTTTTTAAATGTTTAATTTAGTATGATACTACATTTATGATTTAGAGCAGGAGACGGGCAATGATTTGCTTTTTCAACGAGACCTGTCCTATTGGTATAGGAACATCAGTGAAACCTGTCCTATTGGTATAGGAACACCAATTAAACCTGTCCTATTGGTATAGGAACATCAATGAGACCTGTCCTATTGGTATAGGAACATCAATTATACCTGTCCTATTGGTATAGGAACATCAATTTAACCTGTCCTATTGGTATAGGAACATCAGTGAAACCTGTCCTATTGGTATAGGACCATCAGTGAAAACTGTCCTATTGGTATAGGAACATCAATGAGACCTGTCCTATTGGTATAGGTACATCAATGAGACCTGTCCTACTGGTATAGGAACATCAGTGAAACCTGTCCTATTGGTATAGGAACACCAATTAAACCTGTCCTATTGGTATAGGAACATCAATGAAACCTGTCCTATTGGTATAGGTACATCAATGAGACCTGTCATATTGGTATAGGAACACCAATGAGACCTGTCCTATTGGTATAGGAACATCAATGATACCTGTCCTATTGGTATAGGAACATCAATTAAACCTGTCCTATTGGTATAGGAACATCAGTGAAACCTGTCCTATTGGTATAGGACCATCAGTGAAACCTGTCCTATTGGTATAGGAACATCAATGAGACCTGTCCTATTGGTATAGGAACATCAATTAAACCTGTCCTATTGGTATATGAACACCAATTAAACCTGTCCTATTGGTATAGGAACATCTTTGTACTTTATTTTATTACAATTTTATTTTTTTATTCTATTAAGATGATCTAAATGATCTAAATGTGATTTTGAGCCCCGTGGGGGGATGCCCTAATGCATTATTATATACCCCAGTGCAAATAGATGTTTGGTACATTTTTTTAAATGTCAGGTCAATTTCTCTCCAGTCACGTTGTCCGGCGCAACCCATATTTTCGCAACGGAAACCCTGGTGTGTCACGCCCTCCTCTGGGTCACGCCCACCTCTGGGTCACGCCCCTCGCTGGGTGGGCAAGAATTTAGATCCTGGTGCAGCCAGAGAGTGCTATGGGCTGATTGATGAGGCCGTTCTGTTTTTTTTCTCGATCTAACATTTATTTTCTGTCTCCTAACCAGATGGTTTTACAGTAAAACTACCATCCTCTCTCTGTCCCCTGTCTGTCTCCTGTCTCCTAACCAGATGGTTTTACAGTAAAACTACCATCCTCTCTCTGTCCCCTGTCTGTCTCCTGTCTCCTAACCTGATGGTTTTTACAGTAAAACTACCATCCTCTCTCTGTCCCCTGTCTGTCTCCTGTCTCCTAACCTGATGGTTTTTACAGTAAAACTACCATCCTCTCTCTATCCCCTGTCTGTCTCCTGTCTCCTAACCAGATGGTTTTACAGTAAAACTACCATCCTCTCTCTGTCCCCTGTCTGTCTCCTGTCTCCTAACCAGATGGTTTTACAGTAAAACTACCATCCTCTCTCTGTCCCCTGTCTGTCTCCTGTCTCCTAACCAGATGGTTTTACAGTAAAACTACCATCCTCTCTCTGTCCCCTGTCTGTCTCCTGTCTCCTAACCAGATGGTTTTACAGTAAAACTACCATCCTCTCTCTGTCCCCTGTCTGTCTCCTGTCTCCTAACCTGATGGTTTTTACAGTAAAACTACCATCCACTCTCTGTCCCCTGTCTGTCTCCTGTCTCCTAACCTGATGGTTTTTACAGTAAAACTACCATCCTCTCTCTGTCTCCCCTGATGGTTTTTACAGTAAAACTACCATCCTCTCTCTGTCCCCTGTCTGTCTCCTGTCTCCTAACCTGATGGTTTTTACAGTAAAACTACCATCCTCTCTCTGTCCCCTGTCTGTCTCCTGTCTCCTAACCAGATGGTTTTACAGTAAAACTATCATCCTCTCTCTATCCCCTGTCTGTCTCCTGTCTCCTAACCAGATGGTTTTACAGTAAAATTCCATCCAGCTTTCTCTAGATGTACTGTTCCGTTGAACACATTCTGTCTCCTGTCTCTAGATGTTCTGGGGGGATACAATGGCACCATATTCGCCTACGGACAGACCTCCTCTGGAAAGACTCACACTATGGAGGTCAGTGTACGGCAGGGTTTGGAGAGACCCCTTTGTAGACTATTTCCTGTAAAAAAAAGGAGAGTCTGTGTTCCAAATGGAACCGCATTCCTACTGTTGGCACTACCACAACCGGAGAATGAGTTTACACCACTGAGACCAACTGCAGTCCTAGTGTAGTACCCTTAATGTTGACAATGTATTGTTCCAGCCCAGCACAAGCACACCTAATTCACCTAATCAATGGTTTGATGATTAGTTGAAGAGCTAACTGGGATGTAGTTGTGCTAGGCTTGTGCAGAAATGGTGCATCGCTGTATTGGGTGTACCGGAGGATGACCTCGGTTGAGAAACACAGCAGTTCCAGTCCCCATGGCTTTAAATGATTTACGGTCCTGCCTCCTCTCCTGTAAATATCTTCTGAATCTCTTCCAAGTTAAGTCCCTGTCCCCTGTTCCTCCTCCTTTTCCACCTCTCTCTCTCCCCCTCATCTTTTCACATGATTTGTCTCCCACGCTTCCTCTAACTTCTCTCTCTCCCTTTCCTCTCCTCCTCTCTCTCCCTCTCCTCTCCTCCTCTCTCTCCCTCTCCTCTCCTCCTCTCCCTCCCTCTCCTCTCTCTCCCTCTCCTCCTCTCTAACTCCCCTTCTCCCTCTCCCCCTCTTCTCTTCTCTCCTCCTCCCCCTAACTCCCCCTCTCCTCCTCCCTCTCTCCCTCTTCTCTCCAACTCTCTAACTCTCCATCTTCAAATCTCTAACTCCCCCTCTTCTCCTCCCTCTCCCCCTCTTCTCTCCTCACTAACTCCCTCTCTTCTCTCCTCTTTCAGGGCAAGCTTCATGACCCACATGGGATGGGGATCATCCCCAGAATTGCAGAGGACATCTTCAATCACATATTCGCCATGGATGAAAACCTGGAGTTCCACATTAAGGTCTGCACTCTATTGACGATGACACCGTCAGGGCTGTTACGGTGACCGTATTACCCCCACACCTGCTGTCATGAGTCATGACCAGGGCTGTTACGGTGACCGGATTACCCCCACACCTGCTGCCATGAGTCATGACCAGGGCTGTTACGGTGACCGGATTACCCCCACACCTGCTGTCATGAGTCATGACCAGGGCTGTTACGGTGACCGTATTACCCCCACACCTGCTGTCATGAGTCATGACCAGGGCTGTTATGGTGACCGGATTACCCCCACACCTGCTGTCATGAGTCATGACCAGGGCTGTTACGGTGACCGTATTACCCCCACACCTGCTGTCATGAGTCATGACCAGGGCTGTTACGGTGACCGGATTACCCCCACACCTGCTGTCATGAGTCATGACCAGGGCTGTTACGGTGACCGGATTACCCCCACACCTGCTGTCATGAGTCATGACCAGGGCTGTTACGGTGACCGTATTACCCCCACACCTGCTGTCATGAGTCATGACCAGGGCTGTTACGGTGACCGGATTACCCCCACACCTGCTGTCATGAGTCATGACCAGGGCTGTTACGGTGACCGTATTACCCCCACACCTGCTGTCATGAGTCATGACCAGGGCTGTTACGGTGACCGGATTACCCCCACACCTGCTGTCATGAGTCATGACCAGGGCTGTTACGGTGACCGGATTACCCCCCACACCTGCTGCCATGAGTCATGACCAGGGCTGTTACGGTGACCGTATTACCCCCACACCTGCTGTCATGAGTCATGACCAGGGCTGTTACGGTGACCGGATTACCCCCACACCTGCTGCCATGAGTCATGACCAGGGCTGTTACGGTGACCGGATTACCCCCACACCTGCTGTCATGAGTCATGACCAGGGCTGTTACGGTGACCGGATTACCCCCACACCTGCTGTCATGAGTCATGACCAGGGCTGTTACGGTGACCGGATTACCCCCACACCTGCTGTCATGAGTCATGACCAGGGCTGTTACGGTGACCGTATTACCCCCACACCTGCTGTCATGAGTCATGACCAGGGCTGTTACGGTGACCGTATTACCCCCACACCTGCTGTCATGAGTCATGACCAGGGCTGTTACGGTGACCGGATTACCCCCACACCTGCTGTCATGAGTCATGAAGGCAGTCAAATACCAGGTGACTGTTTCGTCACGGTAATTAGGCATCTCCAAGCTCTGATACTACTTGTGAATGAATCCCAGCATAAGAAACAATTCCTTTTTTTGCGACTTCAAATTATAGTCGCAAACCTCATGTAGTCTAGTCCATAGTCCTATATGTTTTAATAAGGTTAGTATCACACCTCATGTAGCCTAGCCCATAGTCCTATAAGGTTAGTATCACACCTCATGTAGCTTAGCCCATAGTCCTATATGTTTTAATAAGGTTAGTATCACACCTCATGTAGCTTAGCCCATAGTCCTATATGTTTTAATAAGGTTAGTATCACACCTCATGTAGTCTAGCCCATAGTCCTATATGTTTTAATAAGGTTAGTATCACACCTCATGTAGTCTAGCCCATAGTCCTATAAGGTTAGTATCACACCTCATGTAGCTTAGCCCATAGGTCTATATGTTTTAATAAGGTTAGTATCACACCTCATGTAGCCTAGCCCATAGTCCTATATGTTTTAATAAGGTTAGTATCACACCTCATGTAGTCTAGCCCATAGGTCTATATGTTTTAATAAGGTTAGTATCACACCTCATGTAGTCTAGCCCATAGGTCTATATGTTTTAATAAGGTTAGTATCACACCTCATGTAGTCTAGCCCATAGTCCTATATGTTTTAATAAGGTTAGTATCACACTCATGTAGTCTAGTATCACACCTCATGTAGTCTAGCCCATAGGTCTATATGTTTTAATAAGGTTAGTATCACACCTCATGTAGTCTAGCCCATAGTCCTATAAGGTTAGTATCACACCTCATGTAGCTTAGCCCATAGTCCTATAAGGTTAGTATCACACCTCATGTAGTCTAGCCCATAGTCCTATAAGGTTAGTATCACACCTCATGTAGCCTAGCCCATAGTCCTATCTGTTTTGATATGATTTGTATCACAACTAAAGTGGCCAAATAACTTCTTAAAATTAAGCACATTAATCCGCTGTAGTGGAAATTTCAGTACTGAGAGAGACTTGGACAATTATTCAAACAATTATCTTTATTCAACATGGATTCATTGTTTGCTGTAATGATACCATTGACCGCACACTCCAGGTTGTGTTGACGAGAGCTTAACTGATAATGAAAAAATAGCGATCTTATTTATGCCCTAAATGCTCAGTCAGTCATTTCTATCGTTCCCATGAGCCACCTTGGTCCATCTCCTGGTTATCTGCACAGGATGTTGTTTTACTTCCAACCCGACCTAGTTTCCCAGATGCCGGGAAGATGAGACAACATTGTTCTAAACTCTTCTAGGCTATCTCTATCTCTATCTCCATCTCTATCTCCATCTTTATCTCCACCTCCACCTCCATCTCTATCTCTATCTCTATCTCTATCTCCATCTCCATCTCCACCTCCATCTCTACCTCCATGTCCATCTCCTTCTCCATCTCAATCTCCATCTCCACCTCCACCTCCACCTCCATCTCTACCTCCATCTCCATCTCCTTCTCCATCTCCACCTCCACCTCCATCTCTATCTCCATCTCAATCTCCATCTCCATCTCCACCTCCTACTCCATCTCTACCTCCATCTCCATCTCCACCTCCATCTCCATCTCTATCTCTACCTCCATCTCCATCTCTATCTCTACCTCCATCTCCTTCTCCATCTCAATCTCCATCTCTATCTCTATCTCTACCTCCATCTCCACCTCCATCTCCATCTCTATCTCTACCTCCATCTCCACCTCCACCTCCACCTCCATCTCTACCTCCATCTCCATCTCTATCTCTACCTCCATCTCCACCTCCACCTCCATCTCTATCTCTACCTCCACCTCCATCTCCATCTCTATCTCTATCTCTATCTCTACCTCCATCTCCATCTCTATCTCTACCTCCATCTCCTTCTCCATCTCAATCTCCATCTCCATCGCTATCTCCACCTCCATCTCCATCTCTATCTCTACCTCCATCTCCATCTCCACCTCCACCTCCATCTCTATCTCTATCTCTACCTCCATCTCCATCTCTATCTCTACCTCCATCTCCTTCTCCATCTCAATCTCCATCTCCATCGCTATCTCCACCTCCATCTCCATCTCTATCTCTACCTCCATCTCCATCTCCATCTCCACCTCCACCTCCATCTCTACCTCCATCTCCATCTCCTTCTCCATCTCCACCTCCACCTCCATCTCTATCTCCATCTCCACCTCCTACTCCATCTCTACCTCCATCTCCATCTCCACCTCCATCTCCATCTAATCTCCATCTCCACCTCCACCTCCACCTCCATCTCCATCTCCTTCTCCACCTCCATCTCTATCTCTACCTCCATCTCATCTCCATCTCTACCTCCATCTCTATCTCCATCTCCATCTCTATCTCTACCTCCATCTCCACCTCCATCTCCATCTCCATCTCCATCTCTATCTCTACCTCCATCTCCACCTCCACCTCCATCTCCATCTCCACCTCCACCTCCATCTCTATCTCTATCTCTACCTCCATCTCCACCTCCACCTCCATCTCCATCTCTACCTCCATCTCCATCTCCATCTCTACCTCTACCTCCATCTCCACCTCCATCTCCATCTCTCTCTACCTCCACCTCCACTTCCATCTCCATCTCCACCTCCACCTCCATCTCCACCTCCATCTCTATCTCTATCTCTACCTCCATCTCCACCTCCACCTCCATCTCTATCTCTATCTCTACCTCCATCTCCATCTCTATCTCTACCTCCATCTCCACCTCCACCTCCATCTCCATCTCTACCTCCATCTCCATCTCTATCTCTACCTCCATCTCCACCTCCATCTCTATCTCTACCTCCATCTCCACCTCCATCTCTATCTCTACCTCCATCTCCATCTCTACCTCCATCTCCATCGCAGCAAAAGGTGGCGCTACAAAGTATTAACTTACGTGGGCTGAATAATTTTGCACGCCCAATTTTTCAGTTTTTGATTTGTTAAAAAAGTTTGAAATATCCAATAAATGTCGTTCCACTTCATGATTGTGTCCCACTTGTTGTTGATTCTTCACAAAAAAATACAGTTTTATATCTTTATGTTTGAAGCCTGAAATGTGGCAAAAGGTCGCAAAGTTCAAGGGGGCCGAATACTTTCGCAAGGCACTGTATGTATTTCTCGCACAGAGTAGAATAGGTCGACTTTTGTACTGTGGGGGATAGTAGATTGACATAGGCTAATGCTTTTGCTGTTCGTTAGGCCTACTCATCTTGTCGACTGACGAAAAGTAAATGTGGAACGTTCTTCCAATATCTTTAATATGCACCTCGGAATTGGATAAGGACCTGCACAGTTGCGTTCCCGATGTGTCTGTCTTCACTTGAAGCCTGTGAGAAAGACTGAATCACGTGATGGAGCGAGCAGCACTCAGGGAGAAGGGCATGCCATCACTACCTGCAAACGGCATGGATTTCTTTTTTAGGGGGCATTACGGACACACAAAGGGGATGCCGCTGTGAAATGCTAGGCATTATCAAGTACTTGTCAAATTGTGAATGAGAGACTGATGAAGTGTGTTCAGCCTGGGCGCAAAAAAACTAAACTGATGCCTTTCAAGCAACTTCTTTCAAATCATCATTAGAGATGCGTCATGCAGCCTTACAATGTAGTCAAAATCTAAACATATAGCCCAACCTTTTGTAGAACAACCAAAGTTAGATTAATTACTCTAAATGAAGCATATAGGAATACCTATTTGTTTGTTAACCGCTCAACACAAAATAACGCATGTGCGCACTCCCTCAAATCATTTTGGAGAAAATATAATTTCTATTTTATTCAGCTTTGTTCAGTTGTATTCTTCATACTATAAAATAATATACAATAATGCCATGGAATTCTAACCAAATCTTGTTTGCTAAATGAACTAGTGTAACCCACAGCCATAAAGCCTAGCCAGATCAGGACCTAACATGAGGACAACTCAGAGTATGCTATCCTGTTCTGAAATAGACTACATTTTCTTCATATCATGCTTCTTTAGACCTATCTAAATAAATAATGGATTTATTGTGAAGATGTAGGCTAAATTACATGGATTTACATGGATAAAATGTAGATGTTCCAAAGGTCTGCATCAGTGGCTTGTAGGCTGTGTGTGGAAGCCAAGAGATGCTAAATGTGTTTATTTTCATTAACGGTCAATTACCTTGAGACCGACACTTATTTGCTTGACAATCACCGGCTGATAAAATGTCGTGACCCCCCACAAGCCCTGGTTGGCATTAACCTCTAGTGACCCCCCACAAGCCCTGGTCGGCATTAACCTCTAGTGACCCCCACAAGCCCTGGTCGGCATTAACCTCTAGTGACCCCCACAAGCCCTGGTCGGCATTAACCTCTAGTGACCCCCACAAGCCCTGGTCGGCCTTAACCTCTAGTGACCCCCACAAGCCCTGGTCGGCATTAACCTCTAGTGAACCCCACAAGCCCTGGTCGGCATTAACCTCTAGTGACCCCCACAAGCCCTGGTCGGCATTAACCTCTAGTGACCCCCACAAGCCCTGGTCGGCATTAACCTCTAGTGAACCCCACAAGCCCTGGTCGGCATTAACCTCTAGTGACCCCCCACAAGCCCTGGCCGGTATTAACCTCTAGTGACCCCCACAAGCCCTGGTCAGCATTAATAGTCCAGAAGTGTGGTCCAGTGGTAGTGCTGCAGACTCTGGACGACACACTGCCCCTCTCGGTTCGAAACCTGCCCTGTTACACTGTACCTCTGTCATCTATCCCTCACCTGTACCTCTGTCATCTATCCCCTCACCTGTACCTCTGTCATCTATCCCTCACCTGTACCTCTGTCATCTATCCCCTCACCTGTACCTCTGTCATCTATTCCTTCACCTGTACCTCTGTCATCTATCCCCTCACCTGTACCTCTGTCATCTATCCCCTCACCTGTCTCTCTGTCATCTATCCCCTCACCTGTACCTCTGTCATCTATCCCCTCACCTGTACCTCTGTCATCTATCCCTCACCTGTCTCTCTGTCATCTATCCCTCATCTGTCTCTCTGTCATCTATCCCCTCACCTGTCTCTCTGTCATCTATCCCCTCACCTGTACCTCTGTCATCTATCCCCTCACCTGTACCTCTGTCATCTATCCCCTCATCTGTCTCTCTGTCATCTATCCCCACACCTGTCTCTCTGTCATCTATCCCCTCACCTGTACCTCTGTCATCTATCCCCTCACCTGTCTCTCTGTCATCTATCCCCTCACCTGTACCTCTGTCATCTATCCCCTCACCTGTCTCTCTGTCATCTATCCCCTCACCTGTACCTCTGTCATCTATCCCCTCACCTGTCTCTCTGTCATCTATCCCCCCCTCACCTGTCTCTCTGTCATCTATCCCCTCACCTGTCTCTCTGTCATCTATCCCCTCACCTGTCTCTCTGTCATCTATCCCCTCACCTGTCTCTCTGTCATCTATCCCTCACCTGTACCTCTGTCATCTATCCCCTCACCTGTCTCTCTGTCATCTATCCCCTCACCTGTACCTCTGTCATCTATCCCTCACCTGTACCTCTGTCATCTATCCCCTCACCTGTCTCTCTGTCATCTATCCCCTCATCTGTCTCTCTGTCATCTATCCCCTCACCTGTCTCTCTGTCATCTATCCCCTCACCTGTACCTCTGTCATCTATCCCCTCACCTGTACCTCTGTCATCTATCCCCTCACCTGTCTCTCTGTCATCTATCCCCTCATCTGTCTCTCTGTCACCTATCCCTACACCTGTCTCTCTATCTAGTTCATCCATCCCCTCACCTGTACCTCTGTCATCTATCCCCTCACCTGTACCTCTGTTATCTATCCCCTCACCTGTCTCTCTGTCACCTATCCCTACACCTGTCTATCTATCTAGTTCATCTATCCCCTCACCTGTACCTCTGTCATCTATCCCCTCACCTGTACCTCTGTCATCTATCCCCTCACCTGTACCTCTGTCATCTATCCCCTCACCTGTCTCTCTGTCATCTATCCCCTCACCTGTCTCTCTTTCATCTATCCCCTCACCTGTACCTCTGTCATCTATCCCCTCACCTGTCTCTCTGTCATCTATCCCCTCACCTGTACCTCTGTCATCTATCCCCTCACCTGTCTCTCTGTCATCTATCCCTCACCTGTACCTCTGTCATCTGTCCCCTCACCTGTCTCTCTGTCATCTATCCCCACACCTGTACCTCTGTCATCTATCCCTCACCTGTACCTCTGTCATCTATCCCCTCACCTGTCTCTCTGTCATCTATCCCTCACCTGTCTCTCTGTCATCTATCCCTCACCTGTCTCTCTGTCATCTATCCCCTCACCTGTCTCTCTGTCATCTATCCCCTCACCTGTCTCTCTGTCATCTATCCCCTCACCTGTACCTCTGTCATCTATCCCTCACCTGTCTCTCTGTCATCTATCCCCTCACCTGTACCTCTGTCATCTATCCCCTCACCTGTACCTCTGTCATCTATCCCCTCACCTGTCTCTCTGTCATCTATCCCTCATCTGTCTCTCTGTCATCTATCCCTCACCTGTCTCTCTGTCATCTATCCCTCACCTGTACCTCTGTCATCTATCCCCTCACCTGTACCTCTGTCATCTATCCCCTCACCTGTCTCTCTGTCATCTATCCCCTCATCTGTCTCTCTGTCACCTATCCCTACACCTGTCTCTCTATCTAGTTCATCCATCCCCTCACCTGTACCTCTGTCATCTATCCCCTCACCTGTACCTCTGTCATCTATCCCCTCACCTGTACCTCTGTTATCTATCCCCTCACCTGTCTCTCTGTCACCTATCCCTACACCTGTCTATCTATCTAGTTCATCTATCCCCTCGCCTGTCATCTATCCCCTCACCTGTACCTCTTTCATCTATCCCCTCACCTATCTCTCTTTCATCTATCCCTCACCTGTACCTCTGTCATCTATCCCCTCACCTATCTCTCTTTCATCTATCCCCTCACCTGTACCTCTTTCATCTATCCCCTCACCTATCTCTCTTTCATCTATCCCTCACCTATCTCTCTTTCATCTATCCCTCACCTGTCTCTCTGTCATCTATCCCCACACCTGTCTCTCTGTCATCTATCCCCACCCCTGTCTCTCTTTCATCGATCCCCTCACCTGTCTCTCTGTCACCTATCCCTACACCTGTCTCTCTATCTAGTTCATCTATCCCCACCCCTGTCTCTCTGTCATCTATCCCCTCACCTGTCTCTCTGTCATCTATCCCCTCACCTGTCTCTCTGTCATCTATCCTCACCCTGTCTCTCTGTCATCTATCCCACCCCTGTCTCTCTGTCATCTATCCTCACACCTGTCTCTCTTTCATCTATCCCTCACCTGTCTCTCTGTCATCTATCCCTACACCTGTCTCTCTATCTAGTTCATCTATCCCCACCCCTGTCTCTCTGTCATCTATCCTCACCCCTGTCTCTCTTTCATCTATCCCCTCACCTGTCTCTCTGTCATCTATCCCCACACCTGTCTCTCTGTCATCTATCCTCACCCCTGTCTCTCTGTCATCTATCCCTACACCTGTCTCTCTATCTAGTTCATCTATCCTCACCCCTGTCTCTCTGTCATCTATCCCTACACCTGTCTCTCTATCTAGTTCATCTATCCCCACCCCTGTCTCTCTGTCATCTATCCTCACCCCTGTCTCTCTGTCATCTATCCTCACCCCTGTCTCTCTGTCATCTATCCTCACCCCTGTCTCTCTGTCATCTATCCCCTCACCTGTCTCTCTGTCATCTATCCCCTCACCTGTTTCTCTTTCATCGATCCCCTCACCTGTCTCTCTGTCATCTATCCCTCACCTGTTTCTCTTTCATCGATCCCCTCACCTGTCCCTCTTTCATCTATCCCCTCACCTATCTCTCTTTCATCTATCCCCTCACCTATCTCTCTTTCATCTATCCCCTCACCTGTCTCTCTGTCATCTATCCCCACACCCGTCTCTCTATCTAGTTCATCTATCTAGTGGATGACATCACCACTCTCCTTTTTTGGTGTCCTAGATCTGAATATCCTTAAACCAACTCTTCCTGCTATTTGTCTCAAAGTCATACAGAACACTGGACCAGACTTCTGCACCGTTTAACCATACCTGAGGGTGGGATGTCTGTGTTCCTCCATGACTCTCTGGTCTGTACTGACAACATGTTGTTCTACACCAGTAGACTGGTGTCCCAGATATCTAAAGCCCTCTGGCTGTTATTGCCATTCTCCGATAGTCCAGGGGAGTTGGCTAAAGCTGTGATTCTCAACCAGCTGTCGCTAGAACCCTAGGAGGTCTTCAGAGAGCTTTCAATGGGTCCCTCGGGAACAGAAAAGGTTAAGATTCCCTGGATAAAAACCTTGAGTTCCACATCAAGATCTGTACTGTCTAGTTCTGCACCAGTATCCTGGTGTCCCAGATATCTGTACTCTATATACTCTAAACCCCTCTGGTTGTTATTGCCATTCTCCAAGGGAGAGGAGCAGAGGATTTGGCTAAAACACATCTGGGACCAGACCAAACTAGGATACCACCTAGCCATAACTGAGAACAACTGTGACATGTCTGAATCCACCATAAACCTCTATAATCATTGGAGTGGATGTGTCTGCTAGTCTGGCTATTATTGTCCTACCATAGTATATAGATAATAATTTCTATGGTAACGTACAATGTTAATTCAAATTATGCTAATGCCGCGTTCACGGCATGTCGGAAATTTGAAAAGTAAGTTATTTTGCATAGAGCTTCCTATTGGTTGATTCTGGTACCTCCCAAGTGGGAAACTCAGGATCTGACTCTTGCACCTAGGTTAGCAAGTCGGAAATGTAGGCGTTTCTGACATGACGTGAACGCGGCATAACTGATTTGGCTCATGCAGTGGAATGTATTTGTTGTAATGTCAGGTTAAGTTGACTCAACAAATCACAGCACCTGATTTTATTTCCTGGCATGGATACAATCAAAATGGCTGCCAGACCATCCATTATGCATGCCATCATTGACTTGAATTGGTCTTGACGTCTGTTCTTTTCAATATATTTCTATGCATAGCCCTCTGTCATCACTGGAGTTACTGTGGATGTATACTGTATGCATTATATTTAATAAAACATCACAAACATCAGTATTTAGTTAAAAAACAACAACAGAAAGATCTGGAACAAACCTGTCTGCTGCATCAGGTTATTATCACTGACAACTGTGTCTGTATTCATGGACTCTGGACTGATGAATTGTATATGAATACTAAATGTGCATTTGCCTAAATCACAACTCTTTTTAATAATCTCTGCACCCAGAACCACATCTCTGTGTTTACTGTAGACTATCTAACATGTAATGCCAGTTCATCATTATTTGGCAGATTCGTATAATCAGTCCACTTTCCTCTCAACAATTAGTTTCTCTCAATGTGTTCTCTCCTCTCTTCACCAGGTGTCCTATTTTGAAATTTACATGGACAAAATCCGGGACCTTCTGGATGGTAAGTAACGTGTCATGTTGAAGAGTCTTCTGTGTGTGTACAACAGTAAAATGATACCCACATCATGAAGTTATAGATCCCTGTAGGGAGTCTGAGCCTATTATAGTAGGGAGAGAGAGAGGGAGAGAGAGAGAGATTTTATGAAACCTTTATTTTACAAATAAACATATAAGAAACAAATTAATAAAATACAAAATTATTTCCATTCAACTTATTTAATCAACAAAAAATAGTTTCCCATCCTTCACAAAACATACCGCTCCTTCATAAGTCCACTTTTACAACCGAGAACTCAAAATCAACTGTTCTGCCTTATTATTATTCGACCATGCTGGTCATTTATGAACATTTGAACATCTTGGCCATGTTCTGTTATAATCTCCACCCGGCACAGCCAGAAGAGGACTGGCCACCCCACATAGCCTGGTTCCTCTCTAGGTTTCTTCCTAGGTTTTGGCCTTTCTAGGGAGTTTTTCCTAGCCACCGTGCTTCTACACCTGCATTGCTTGCTGTTTGGGGTTTTAGGCTGGGTTTCTGTACAGCACTTTGAGATATCAGCTGATGTACGAAGGGCTATATAAATAAATTTGATTTGATTTGATTTGATTCTCGCTTTGACGAATCCTTTAAAAACACATCTTACATCCTTACCATATCTCTTGTCTATCTTCTTTTATCCTACTTAGCTTGTCCCAAAATAAAATGTAACAGTTGCCATTTTCTTTTCTGCTGCTTGCTGCACTGAAACCCCAAAATAAAAACATACTGGAAATCTCCCCTACAGCTGTAAACAAAGACTCTAGTATTTCAAAGAGAGGCTTTCTCCTCTCACACTCCATAAAATGTATCTTATATTACATAAAGGACGTCTCCGACATCTGATTTAATGACAGATACAAAAGCATTAACTGCAATGATGCCATGTATCACCCCACATTACATATCACCAGTCCCCTTTAGTAACGGTGGCTTGTACAGTGCTCTCCATGCTGGCACTCCAAGGAGTGTCTTTTCAATTAATCTTTATTTAAAACCTTGACATACTCCCTATATAACTCCTTCCCATTCATCTCATCCAAACCCACCTCTTCCAAACCCACCTCTTCCAATCCCACCTCTTCCAACCCCACCTCTTCCAACCCCACCTCATCCAAACCCACCTCATCCAAACCCACCTCATCCAAACCCACCTCTTCCAAACCCTCTTCCAAACCCACCTCTTCCCAAACCCACCTCTTCCAAACCCACCTCTTCCAAACCCACCTCTTCCAAACCCACCTCAAACCCACCTCTTCCAAACCCACCTCTTCCAAACCCACCTCTTCCAAACCCACCTCTTCCAAACCCACCTCATCCAAACCCACCTCTTCCAAACCCACCTCTTCCAACCCTCTCAAATCCAGTAATAAAGCCTTTCTGTCTGACTCTGGGATATTGGGTGTAATCCTTAGTCTGTCTGACTCTGGGATATTGGGTGTAATCCTTAGTCTGTCTGACTCTGGGATATTGGGTGTAATCCTTAGTCTGTCTGACTCTGGGATATTGGGTGTAATCCCTAGTCTGGGAAATGGGGCGTCTTCATCCTGTCTTTTTGTAGTAACCCTTGAGCATAATCCCCTCTTCTGCTGACAGAGCCTTCCTGCAATTTCCCAGCATTTGTCCGACAATCCTTTCCAACCTCCCCCCAAATGTTCAGCCACCCATCCTCCATCCATTAATGTGGGCCCAGCCATGTCCATTAACTTCCTTAGGGTGATGATTTTGCCCTTCAGCATCATCTTGGAGAAGTGTGAAATAGCTTCAGTTATACAATCCAGTCTTGTCCCAAACACCAGAGGTTCCTCCAGCAGCCAATGCACTGACTCAGTCTTAGTGCGTCTGGACACCTTCGTTATACTCCAAACCCTAAGAAGGCCTCTGTAAAACGGAGGTAGTCCATCCCTCGAACGCTGGCTACTATCAACCAAAAATAAAGCCTTCTTTAAATCCAATCCCCTTACCTTCTGTAACACCAGACCTGCCACCCCTCTCCACACCACATTTTCCGGTCCATAAAGCAACCTTTGAATAAACTGAAACCGGAAAGCAGCAGCCCTACTAGCAAGATGTACAAGACCCTGGCCTCCCTCCCATTTGGACAAATACGGGAAACACTTTGTGGAACCCAATGATATTTATCCCCCCCCCAAAAAATCTACAATAATTGCCTGTAGGCCAGAAAGCCCGACTGTGGCTCTGAACATGACAACCGATGCCACAGTGCAGCGGCAACCACATTATCAACAATAATAGTGACCCCCCCCAAATGACATTCTAGATATCAACCACCACCATCTCCTCATCCTCCCTTCCACCATTTCAACCACCCCATTCCAATTGTTTTCCTTTGTCCCCTAGGGTTGGCATACAACATTACGGACAACAACGAACACCCCTGCCTAATTCCCCAACACACTTTAAAAGGAGCACTCAAACCACCGTTAACTTTCAATACACTCTCAATGTCACCATATATCACCCTGATCATGGCAATAAAAGTAGAGCTGAAACCAAAATCCTCCAAAGTGGCCCCAGAGGTACTGATGTTGAACTCGGTCAAATGCCTTTTCCTGATCAATTGAAATTAGACCAGCATCCAATCCAATAGCCCTAGAGACGTCCCAAAAAATCCCGAATCAGGGAAATGTTATCCGCTGACCACTTTCTTTATGGAACATGTTGTCACTCTCCTAACCACTTTATTTATGACATCAGAACCACTTTATTTATGACATCAGAACCACTTTATTTATGACATCAGAACCACTTTCTTTATGACATCAGAACCACTTTCTTTATGACATCAGGACCACTTTCTTTATGACATCAGAACCACTTTCTTTATGACATCAGGACCACTTTCTTTATGACATCAGAACCACTTTCTTTATGACATCAGGACCACTTTCTTTATGACATCAGAACCACTTTCTTTATGACATCAGAACCATTTTCTTTAGTCTAGCAATTTTGTCATACCTCCACCTGTTATTTGTGACATCAGAAACTTTGCTGATTCAATAAACAATTCACTTTCAGGAAAAAACAATCAGTTACATTATAATCCTGCATATGTTTCTTCCTTTTTGTCAAATTCAGAAATTGACATACTTTTTCAATCCCATACCTTCCTTCCACCCCATTTCTCTCGCTATTTTGTTGTGACGCATCAGAGGCCTCACTATCATCCCAGAAGAGAACTCCACCATCTCTACTTCCTGTTTATCCTCAACTGATTTATCATCTCTACTTCCTGTTAGAATTAGAACCTTCTTCACCTCTTAAATTCTTTCTTTTACTCCTCGGTATTTTTGAAAACAGCTGCTTCATTTTATATTGCTTCACTCTCCTCTTGAACTCCCATTTCATTTTCCAGCACCCCCTCAGCAATCTCAATCACAGTCTCACCTACTGTCCCCCCCGCCCCCTGTCCTACCACAACTGCACAATCTCTTCTCAGAGGTAATTTAGCTGCACCAGTGCTGCAACCCAGCTCTGCACGCTCATTCTCTGGACAATTACGCATCAAATACCCCTGTCTTCCACACTCAAAGCATGTCATTGATTCAGTAGCAGCGTAGCACACATAATCAGACCCATCAATCTTAAAACTGAACGCTAAATTCAGTTTGTCAGTATCCTTCTTTAAAATCGGGTGCACTTGTCCCCTATGAGAAATGCCATGTTTCAGCAAAAGAGATTTTAATCCCAAAATAATCTTCTCTATTGTAGATACAAGTTGTCCATGACGAGAACTCTCTCTACAACACTTCATCTCTAGCAATGGTGGCTGTTAGAAAGTATAACTTTCTCCCTGTCGGATTCATAAGAGGAAATACCGACGTTGGATGCAATTTGAATGTGGCCTCCAATTGCTCTTAAATACAAGTAAAACTAAATGCATGCTCTTTAACCGATCGCTACCTGCACCTGCCCGCCTGTCCAACATCACTACTCTGGACGGCTCTGACTTAGAATACGTGGACAACTACAAATACCTAGGTGTCTGGTTAGACTGTAAACTCTCCTTCCAGACTCACATCAAACATCTCCAATCCAAAGTTAAATCTAGAATTGGCTTCCTATTTTGTAACAAAGCATCCTTCACTCATGCTGCCAAACATACCCTTGTAAAACTGACCATCCTACCAATCCTCGACTTCGGCGATGTAATTTACAAAATAGCCTCCAATACCCTACTCAACAAATTGGATGCAGTCTATCACAGTGCAATCCGTTTTGTCACCAAAGCCCCATATACTACCCACCATTGAGACCTGTACGCTCTTGTTGGCTGGCCCTCGCTTCATACTCGTCGCCAAACCCACTGGCTCCATGTCATCTACAAGACCCTGCTAGGTAAAGTCCCCCCTTATCTCAGCTCGCTGGTCACCATAGCATCACCCACCTGTAGCACACGCTCCAGCAGGTATATCTCTCTGGTCACCCCCAAAACCAATTCTTTCTTTGGCCGCCTCTCCTTCCAGTTCTCTGCTGCCAATGACTGGAACGAACTACAAACATCTCTGAAACTGGAAACACTTATCTCCCTCACTAGCTTTAAGCACCAACTGTCAGAGCAGCTCACAGATTACTGAACCTGTACATAGCCCACCTATAATTTAGCCCAAACAACTACCTCTTTCCCTACTGTATTTAACTTATTTATTTTTTTGCTCCTTTGCACCCCATTATTTTTATTTCTACTTTGCACATTCTTCCACTGCAAATCTACCATTCCAGTGTTTTACTTGCCAAAATGTATTTACTTTGCCACCATGGCCTTTTTTTGCCTTTACCTCCCTTCTCACCTCATTTGCTCACATCGTATATAGACTTGTTTATACTGTATTATTGATTGTATGTTTGTTTATTCCATGTGTAACTCTGTGTCGTTGTTTGTGTCGAACTGCTTTGCTTTATCTTGGCCAGGTCGCAATTGTAAATGAGAACTTGTTCTCAACTTGCCTACCTGGTTAAATAAAGGTGAAATAAAAAATAAATAAAAAATGGAGTTAATGGAGAAGGAGAGAGGCAGACAGCGAGAGAGTGCTCGCTAAGCAATGATTTTAAAGCAGCGATATTCGAGTGACAAGCTGTTATGAAACACTGCAGCTGCAATTTAAAAAAAAATCTTTACAATTAAAAAAAGAAGGTGACCCTCGAAAGCCAGATGGAGAATAATATAATAATAAATAATAATATAAATTAGATGCCATTCGGTATGGAACGGTGCTCCACACTGAGATGGGCTGTCTGTCTCCATCCTCTATGGAACGGAGCTCCACACTGAGATGGACTGTCTGTCTCCATCCTCTATGGAACGGTGCTCCACACTGAGATGGGCTGTCTGTCTCCATCCTCTATGGAACTGAGCTCCACACTGAGATGGGCTGTCTGTCTCCATCCTTCAGTGCTCCACACTGAGATGGGCTGTCTGCTCCACACTGAGATGGACTGTCTGTCTCCATCCTCTATGGAACGGTGCTCCACACTGAGATGGGCTGTCTGTCTCCATCCTCTATGGAACGGAGCTCCACACTGAGATGGGCTGTCTGTCTCCATCCTCTATGGAACGGAGCTCCACACTGAGATGGGCTGTCTGTCTCCATCCTCTATGGAACGGAGCTCCACACTGAGATGGACTGTCTGTCTCCATCCTCTATGGAACGGTGCTCCACACTGAGATGGACTGTCTGTCTCCATCCTCTATGGAACGGTGCTCCACACTGAGATGGACTGTCTGTCTCCATCCTCTATGGAACGGTGCTCCACACTGAGATGGGCTGTCTGTCTCCATCCTCTATGGAACGGAGCTCCACACTGAGATGGGCTGTCTGTCTCCATCCTCTATGAAACGGAGCTCCACACTGAGATGGGCTGTCTGTCTCCCTTCAGTATGGAACGGAGCTCCACACTGAGATGGGCTGTCTGTCTCCATCCTGAGCTTTGATTCATCATGCAGAGAAGCTTGATCTAGACATGGCATATCATTTAACGCCATGTCTTCATATACTGTAAATCATTTATTATAATTTAATGGTTTCTTCTTGTTGTTTATATTGGGAAATGGGCGGTAAATCCCGGTTAATCGCGATATCCAGGTTCCCGCTATTCAATCCTTCCCTCTGTGCTGTCATGTCCCCAGCCGTCCGTCCCTCTGTCCTGTCATGTCCTCAGCCGTCCGTCCCTCTGTCCTGTCATGTTCCCAGTCGTCCGTCCCTCTGTCCTGTCTGTCCTGTCATGTCCCTCTGTCCTGTCATGTCCTCAGCCGTCCGTCCCTCTGTCCTGTCATGTCCCCAGCCGGCCGTCCCTCTGTCCTGTCATGTCCTCAGCCGTCCGTCCCTCTGTCCTGTCATGTCCTCAGCCGTCCGTCCCTCTGTCCTGTCATGTTCCCGTGTCCCTCTGTCCTGTCATGTTCCCAGTCCCTCTATCCTGTCATGTCCCCAGCCGTCCGTCCCTCTGTGCTGTCATGTCCCCAGTCGTCCGTCCCTCTGTCCTGTCATGTTCCCAGCCGTCCGTCCCTCTATCGTGTCATGTCCCCAGCCGTCCGTCCCTCTGTCCTGTCATGTCCCCAGTCGTCCGTCCCTCTGCCCTATCATGTCCCCAGCCTTCCCTCTGTCCTGTCATGTCCCCAGCCATCCGTCCCTCTGTCCTGTCATGTCCCCAGCCGTCCGTCCCTCTGTCCTGTCATGTCCCCAGCCGTCCGTCCCTCTATCCTGTCATGTCCCCAGCCGTCCGTCCCTCTGTCCTGTCATGTCCCCAGTCGTCCGTCCCTCTGTCCTATCATGTCCCCAGCCTTCCCTCTGTCCTGTCATGTCCCCAGCCATCCGTCCCTCTGTCCTGTCATGTCCCCAGCCGTCCGTCCCTCTGTCCTGTCATGTCCCCAGCCAGCCGTCCCTCTGTCCTGTCATGTCCCCAGCCGTCCCTCTGTCCTGTCATGTCCCCACCCGTCCCTCTGTCCTGTGATGTCCCCAGCCGTCCATCCCTCTGTCCTGTCATGTCCCCACCCGTCCCTCTGTCCTGTCATGTCCCCAGCCGTCCGTCCCTCTTTCCTGTCATGTCCCCAGCTACCTGTCCCTCTGTCCTGTCCAGAATGAGTGTCTGCTTTGTCTGTAAGTTTCCAGTTGAAATGAACCCAGGTTGACAGTCCAGAGTCTGGGGAGTCAGAGAAGCACCAGTCCTGGTAGAGACACACACAAACCTCTGAGAGGGAACAAATCATCTCTCATCAAAAATACAAACCTGAAACATAAAGTAACTTTGTACGTACATGTCCCCAGTCGCCCCTCGGTCCTGTCCAGAAGGAGATTTGTACCGGTCTGCTGTACCGTACATTTTCTGTTTAAGTCAAATTGAGTTGACATTCTGGGCCTGAGGGTTGCCTGAGGGAGGCCTGAGGAGGACTGAGGGAGGCCTGAGGGAGACCTGAGGGAGGCCTGAGGAGGCCTGAGGGAGAACTAATGAGGCCTGAGGGAGAACTGAGGGAGGCCTGAGGAGGCCTGAGGAGGCCTGAGGGAGGCCTGAGGGAGGCCTGAGGGAGGCCTGAGGAGGCCCGAGGAGGCCTGAGGGAAAACTAATGAGGCCTGAGGGAGAACTGAGGGAGGCCTGAGGAGGCCTGAGGAGGCCTGAGGGAGGCCTGAGGAGGCCTGAGGGAGGCCTGAGGAGGCCTGAGGAGGCCTGAGGGAGAACTAAGGAGGCCTGAGGGAGAACTGAGAGAGGCCTGAGGAGGCCTGAGGGAGGCCTGAGGAGGCCCGAGGAGGCCTGTGGAGGCCTGAGAAAGACAGTCAGAGCAGCAACAAGGTGGTCTATGCCAGACTTTAGGAGTTGTTGCTCTCCTGTTCTGTGGTTGTTCATGCACTGTAATGACCTCTGGTTTCTCTCTGTATGTGTGATGCGTCTGTGTTTGGGAAGTACACTTTAAATACATTTTGATTTAAAATCGATTTGACTGTTTTGGGCCTTTGGCTAGATATGAAAGTAAAATCTCCAAAAGTACTCATCTCTTCTTCTGTCCATCTCTCTCAGTGACGAAGACTAACCTGGCAGTACATGAGGACAAGCACAGGGTTCCCTATGTGAAGGTGAGTCAGGCTTTCATCAGCTGAGGTGATGATTTAATGTTAACTGACCATCTATGATGGTTTCGACATTAGAGACGTGTCATCTTCCTAATGCTAACTTTTTTGACTGTTTTTTTTTTGTTGAATTGTCTCTCAGGGCTGCACTGAGCGTTTTGTCTCCTGCCCAGAGGAGGTGATGGATGTTATTGACGAGGGAAAAGCCAACCGCCATGTAGCTGTCACCAGTAAGTCCAAATGACACTTAGTACATTGTATAGCGTGAAGTGTAAAGTCACGTCTGTAGAGAAACTCTGCAGATTCTTCTATAGTGTCTGGGGGGGATCTGTCATATTGGTTTACTATCTCTGCTGCCAACTCTCTTACTACCTCTGTTACTATCTTCTCTTCTCCTCTTCTCCTCTTCTCCCCTCTTCTCCTCTCCTATTTTCTCCTCTTCTCTTCTCCCCTCTTCTCCCCTCTCCTTCTCTCTTCTTCTCTCTCCTTCTCTCTCCTCCCCTCTCCCGTCTTCTCCTCTCTTCTCCTCTCTTCTCTTCTCCCCTCTTCTCCTCCCCTCTCCCGTTTTCTCCTCTCTTCTCCTCTCTTCTCTTCTCCTCTCTTCTCCTCTCTTCTTCTCCTCTTTTCTCCCCTCTCTCCAGATATGAATGAACACAGCTCCAGGAGTCACAGTATCTTCCTGATCAACATTAAACAGGAACACGTGGAGACAGAGCAGAAACTGTGTGGGAAGCTCTACCTAGTGGATCTGGCTGGGAGTGAGAAGGTGAGTTCACTACATGCGTTCACTAAAAAGACCCCAGGGGACCTATTTTCCCTGGCTGGGAGTGAGACGGTAAAGGACAAGACACACCATAATGAACTTTGATCAACTGCTGGGTGTTGATGAATGGTGGCGTTTAAACAATTGGAATGTTCGGTGGTCAAAGGCCAGGAAGTAGAGGCTAGTGTGGTAATGGAGTAACGTTAATCAGGAAGCAGAGGCTAGTGTGGTAATGAACTAGCTTTAACCAGGAAGCAGAGGCTAGTGTGGTAATGAACTAGCTTTAACCAGGAAGCAAAGGCTAGTGTGGTAATGAACTAGCTTTAACCAGGAAGTAGAGGCTAGTGTGGTAATGAACTAGCTTTAACCAGGAAGCAGAGGCTAGTGTGGTAATGAACTAGCTTTAACCAGGAAGTAGAGGCTAGTGTGGTAATGAACTAGCTTTAACCAGGAAGCAGAGGCTAGTGTGGTAATGAACTAGCTTTAACCAGGAAGCAGAGGCTAGTGTGGTAATGAACTAGCTTTAACCAGGAAGCAGAGGCTAGTGTGGTAATGAACTAGCTTTAACCAGGAAGCAGAGGCTAGTTTGGTAATGGAGTAGCTTTAACCAGGAAGCAGAGGCTAGTGTGGTAATGAACTAGCTTTAACCAGGAAGCAGAGGCTAGTGTGGTAATGAACTAGCTTTAACCAGGAAGCAGAGGCTGAACTAGCTTTAACCAGGAAGCAGAGGCTAGTGTGGTAATGAACTAGCTTTAACCTGGAAGCAGAGGCTAGTGTGGTAATGGAGTAGCATTAACCAGGAAGCAGAGGCTAGTGTGGTAATGAACTAGCTTTAACCAGGAAGCAGAGGCTAGTGTGGTAATGAACTAGCTTTAACCAGGAAGCAGAGGCTAGTGTGGTAATGAACTATCTTTAACCAGGAAGCAGAGGCTAGTGTGGTAATGAACTAGCTTTAACCAGGAAGCAGAGGCTAGTGTGGTAATGAACTAGCTTTAACCAGGAAGCAGAGGCTAGTGTGGTAATGAACTAGCTTTAACCTGGAAGCAGAGGCTAGTGTGGTAATGGAGTAGCATTAACCAGGAAGCAGAGGCTAGTGTGGTAATGGAGTAGCATTAACCAGGAAGCAGAGGCTAGTGTGGTAATGAACTAGCTTTAACCAGGAAGCAGAGGCTAGTGTGGTAATGAACTAGCTTTAACCAGGAAGCAGAGGCTAGTGTGGTAATGAACTATCTTTAACCAGGAAGCAGAGGCTAGTGTGGTAATGAACTAGTTTAAACCAGGAAGCAGAGGCTAGTGTGGTAATGAACTAATTTAAACCAGGAAGCAGAGGCTAGTGTGGTAATGGACTAGCTTTAACCAGGAAGCAGAGGCTAGTGTGGTAATGACTAGCTTTAACCAGGAAGCAGAGGCTAGTGTGGTAATGAACTAGCTTTAACCAGGAAGCAGAGGCTAGTGTGGTAATGGACTAACGTTAATCAGGAAGCAGAGGCTAGTATGGTAATGAACTAGCTTTAACCAGGAAGCAGAGGCTAGTGTGGTAATGACCTAGCTTTAACCAGGAATCAGAGGCTAGTGTGGTAATGAACTATCTTTAACCAGGAAGCAGAGGCTAGTGTGGTAATGAACTAGCTTTAACCAGGAAGCAGAGGCTAGTGTGGTAATGAACTATCTTTAACCAGGAAGCAGAGGCTAGTGTGGTAATGAACTAGCTTTAACCAGGAAGCAGAGGCTAGTGTGGTAATGAACTAATTTAAACCAGGAAGCAGAGGCTAGTGTGGTAATGAACTAATTTAAACCAGGAAGCAGAGGCTAGTGTGGTAATGAACTAGCTTTAACCAGGAAGCAGAGGCTAGTGTGGTAATGGAGTAGCTTTAACCAGGAAGCAGAGGCTAGTGTGGTAATGAACTAGCTTTAACCAGGAAGCAGAGGCTAGTGTGGTAATGAACTAGCTTTAACCAGGAAGCAGAGGCTAGTGTGGTAATGAACTAGCTTTAACCTGGAAGCAGAGGCTAGTGTGGTAATGGAGTAGCATTAACCAGGAAGCAGAGGCTAGTGTGGTAATGAACTAGCTTTAACCAGGAAGCAGAGGCTAGTGTGGTAATGAACTAGCTTTAACCAGGAAGCAGAGGCTAGTGTGGTAATGGAGTAGCATTAACCAGGAAGCAGAGGCTAGTGTGGTAATGGAGTAGCATTAACCAGGAAGCAGAGGCTAGTGTGGTAATGAACTAGCTTTAACCAGGAAGCAGAGGCTAGTGTGGTAATGAACTAGCTTTAACCAGGAAGCAGAGGCTAGTGTGGTAATGAACTATCTTTAACCAGGAAGCAGAGGCTAGTGTGGTAATGAACTAGCTTTAACCAGGAAGCAGAGGCTTGTGTGGTAATGAACTAATTTAAACCAGGAAGCAGAGGCTAGTGTGGTAATGGACTAGCTTTAACCAGGAAGCAGAGGCTAGTGTGGTAATGACTAGCTTTAACCAGGAAGCAGAGGCTAGTGTGGTAATGAACTAGCTTTAACCAGGAAGCAGAGGCTAGTGTGGTAATGGACTAACGTTAATCAGGAAGCAGAGGCTAGTATGGTAATGAACTAGCTTTAACCAGGAAGCAGAGGCTAGTGTGGTAATGAACTAGCTTTAACCAGGAAGCAGAGGCTAGTGTGGTAATGAACTAGCTTTAACCAGGAAGCAGAGGCTAGTGTGGTAATGAACTAGCTTTAACCTGGAAGCAGAGGCCAGTGTGGTAATGAACTAGCTTTAACCAGGAAGCAGAGGCTAGTGTGGTAATGAACTAATTTAAACCAGGAAGCAGAGGCTAGTGTGGTAATGGAGTAGCGTTAATGTGGGTCTACCCATGGTACAATAACAGAGTGTACATCCCCAGGGGACCAGGCTGTTCAATTGTAGTGCTGCGGGGTCTAAACATTTGTGTTTTTTTTTAATTATTTGACCGGAATTGACATGAATAGATCAATAAACCGCCTGCTAGAGGACAAAGTCAGCAGTTATTTCAGTCCAAAAGAGCCAGTTATTGAATGATAAATGATAAATGACGTATGGGTAGGAAATAAACAACTATCCTCTATACTGGTAGTACATAAGAACTTCAGCCCTCAAGTGTCAGTAATTGAATGATAAATGGTAATTGATGGATAGTAAGATATCCAACTTGATTACATACTTTACCTGTTTCTGTGTAGCTATAAATCAAATAACAATAACGAGGCTATATACAGGGGGTTACGGTACAGAGTCAATTTGCGGGGGTACACGTTAGTCGAGGTAATTGAGGTAATATGCAGGTAGGGGTAAAGGGACTACGCATAGATAATAGATAATAAACAGCGAGTAGCAGCAGTTTAACAAAAAAAAGGGGGGGGTCAATGTAAATAGTCTGGGTGGCCATTTGATTAACTGTTCACTAACTGTTAACTGAGTCTTATGGCTTGGGGGTAGAAGCTGTTAAGGAGCCTTTTGGACCTAGACTTGGCGCTTGCCGCTTTCTGTGCGGTAGCAGATAAAACATTTATGACTAGGGTCGCTGGAGTCTTTGACAATTTTTAGGGCCTTCCTCTGACACCGCCTGATACAGAGGTCCTGGATGGCAGGAAGCTTGGCCCCAGTGATGTACTGGGCCCTACGCACTACCCTCTGTAGCATGTTGCGGTCAGATGCCGAGCAGTTGCCATACCAGGCGGCGATGCAACCGGTCAGGATGCTCTCGATGGTGCAGCTGTATAGCTTTCTGAAGATCTGAGGACCCATTCCAAATCTATTCAGTCTCCTGAGGGACATGAGGCATATATGAGTCTGTTTCTGTGTCTGCACAGCGTGTATGAGTTTGTTTCTGTGTATCTGTACAGCGTGTATGAGTCTGTTTCTGTGTATCTGTATAATCTCCTGTACTGTATGTGTTTGTAGTGTCCTTCCTTATACATGACTAACTATATATGACCAGATCAGATTTGATGTATGATATATTTCCCCAGGTCAGTAAGACAGGAGCAGAGGGAGCTGTGTTGGATATATGATATATTTCCTCAGGTCAGTAAGACAGGAGCAGAGGGAGCTGTGTTGGAGGAAGCTAAGAACATTAACAAGTCACTGTCTTCCCTGGGCAACGTCATCTCTGCTCTGGCCGAAGGAAATGTAAGTCTAGTTCCTCCTCACACGCACACACACACACACACACACACACACACACACACACACACACACACACACACACACACACACACACACACACACACACACACACACACACACACACACACACACACACACTGGGCAACGTCATCTCTGCTCTGGCCGAAGGAACTGTAGGCCTAGTCCCCCTGTAAGTCTAGTGTTGTCCTCCCCCTGTAAGTCCAGTGTCGTCCTCCCCCACCCTGTAAATCCAGTGTCCCCCTCCCCCCCTGTAAGTCCAGTGTGCCCCCTGTAAGTCCAGTGTCGTCCTCCCCCCTGTAAGTCCAGTGTCGTCCTCCCCCTGTAAGTCCAGTGTCGTCCTCCCCCTGTGTAAGTCCAGTGTCGTCCTCCCCCTGTAAGTCCAGTGTCGTCCTCCCTCCTGTAAGTCCAGTGTTGTCCTCCCCCTGTAAGTCCAGTGTCGTCCTCCCCCTGTAAGTCCAGTGTTGTCCCCCCCCTGTAAGTCCAGTGTCGTCCTCCCCCTTGTAAGTCCAGTGTCGTCTTCCCCATGTAAGTCCAGTGTCGTCCTCCCCCTGTAAGTCCAGTGTCGTCCTCCCCCCCATGTAAGTCCAGTGTCGTCCTCCCCCCATGTAAGTCCAGTGTCGCCCCCCCCTGTAAGTCCAGTGTCGTAAGTCCAGTGTCGTCCCCCCATGTAAGTCCAGTGTCGTCCTCCCCCTGTAAGTCCAGTGTCGTCCTCCCCAGTCCCCCCCCCCTGTAAGTCCAGTGTTGTCCCCCCCCCTGTAAGTCCAGTGTCGTCCCCCCCCCCTGTAAGTCCAGTGTCCCCCCCCTGTAAGTCCAGTGTCGTCCTCCCCCCCCCCCTGTAAGTCCAGTGTCGTCCTCCCCCTGTAAGTCCAGTGTCGTCCCCCCTCCCCCCCCTGTAAGTCCAGTGTCGTCCTCCCCCTGTAAGTCCAGTGTTGTCCTCCCCCTGTAAGTCCAGTGTTGTCCTCCCCCCCCTGTAAGTCCAGTGTCGTCCTCCCCCCCCATGTAAGTCCACTGTAAGTCCAGGGTCGTCCTCCCCCCCCCTGTAAGTCCAGTGTCGTAAGTCCTCCCCCCCCTGTAAGTCCAGTGTCCCCCCCTGTAAGTCCAGTGTTGTCGTCCCCCCCTGTAAGTCCAGTGTCGTCCTCCCCCACCCCCCCTGTAAGTCCAGTGTCGTCCCCCCACACTGTAAGTCCAGTGTCGTCCCCCCCCTGTAAGTCCAGTGTCGTCCTCCCCCTGTAAGTCCAGTGTCCCCCCCCTGTAAGTCCAGTGTCGTCTCCCCCTGTAAGTCCAGTGTTGTCCTCCCCCTGTAAGTCCAGTGTCATCCCCCTGTAAGTCCAGTGTCCCCCCCCTGTAAGTCCAGTGTCGTCCCCCTGTAAGTCCAGTGTCCCCCCCCCAGTGTGTAAGTCCAGTGTCATCCTCCCCCTGTAAGTCCAGTGTCGTCCTCCCCACCCCCCCCCTGTAAGTCCAGTGTCCCCCCCCTGTAAGTCCAGTGTCACCCCTCCCCCCCCCCCCCACAGTGTAAGTCCAGTGTCCCCCCCCTGTAAGTCCAGTGTCCCCCCCACCCCCTGTAAGTCCAGTGTCGTCCCCCTGTAAGTCCAGTGCCCCCCCCTGTAAGTCCAGTGTGTCCAGTGTCCCCCCTGTAAGTTCAGTGTCTTCCCCCTGTAAGTTCAGTGTCTTCCCCCTGTAAGTTCAGTGTCGTCTCCCCCCACACAATATATGTTCTAATTAGTTAACTGGAAACTGGACCCCATGATGTAGAGAGTTATTCTGTAGCTACCTGTGTTTGGTTCAGCGATTCATGTTTGCTTTCTTCTTTCTCCCCCTCTCTCTCTCTCTATCTCTCTCTCTCTCTGTCTCTCTCTCTCTCTGTCTCTCTCTCTGTCTCTCTCTCTCTCTCTCTCTCTCTCTCTCTCTCTCTCTCTCTCTCTCTCTCTCTCTCTCTCTCTCTCTCTCTCTCTCTCTCTCTCTCTCTCTCTCTCTCTCTCTCTCTCTCTCTCTCTCTCTCTCTCTCTCTTCTTTCTCTCTCCCTCTCTCTCTCTCTCTCTCTTCTTTCTCTCCCCCTCTCTCTCTCTCTCTCTCTCTTCTCTCTCTCTCTCTCTCTCTCTCTCTCTCTTCTCTCTCTCTCCCTCTCTCTCTCTCTCTCTCTTCTCTTCTCTCTCTCCCCCCTCTCTCTCTCTCTCTCTCTTCTCTCTCTCTCTCTCTCTCTCTCTCTCTCTCCCCTCTCTCTCTCTCTCTCTCTCTCTCTCTCTCTCTCTCTCTCTCTCTCTCCTCTCTCTCTCTCCCCATTCTACCTCTCTCCCCCCGCTTCCTCTCTCTCTCTCCCCCCGCGTTTTCTCTCTCTCTCTCTCTCTCTCTCTCTCTCTCTCCCCCCCACTCTCTCCCCTCTCTTTCTCTCTCTCTCTCTCTCGCTTTCTCCCCTCTCTTCCCCCTCTCTCTCTCCCCCCCCACTCCCCCCCTCTCTCTCTCCCTCCCTTCTGCCCCTCCATCCCTCTCCCCCTGTAGAAGACCCACGTTCCGTACCGTGACAGTAAGATGACCCGTATCCTGCAGGACTCTCTAGGGGGAAACTGTAGAACCACCATGTTCATCTGCTGCTCTCCATCCAGCTACAACGACCAGGAGACCAAGTCCACACTCATGTTCGGACAACGGTAATACACACACACACACACACACACACACACACACACACACACACACACACACACACACACACACACACACACACACACACACACACACTGTTCACAGTCACCCATTCCTCCTCTGTGGAGCCTCCTCTGGTCAAACATCTTCCTCCTCTGTGGAGCCTCCTCTGGTCAAACATCTTCCTCCTCTGTGGAGCCTCCTCTGGTCAAACATCTTCCTCCGCTGTGGAGCCTCCTCTGGTCAAACATCTTCCTCCTCTGTGGAGCCTCCTCTGGTCAAACATCTTCCTCCTCTGAGGAGCCTCCTCTGGTCAAACATCTTCCTCCTCTGTGGAGCCTCCACTGGTTCTCCCGTTCCTCCCCGGAGGAGCCTCCACTGGTCCTCCCGTTCCTCCTCTGAGGAGCCTCCTCTGGTCAAACATCTTCCTCCTCTGTGGAGCCTCCACTGGTTCTCCCGTTCCTCCCCGGAGGAGCCTCCTCTGGTCAAACATCTTCCTCCTCTGAGGAGCCTCCTCTGGTCAAACATCTTCCTCCTCTGTGGAGCCTCCACCGGTCCTCCCGTTCCTCCCTGGAGGAGCCTCCACTGGTACAAACATCTCTGTGGAGTCAGTGTAAATGAAAGTATTAGTAATTTACAATACCCAAAACCATTCTGGAACTTTATTAAACCATGGGGGGGAAAACTATTAATAATACTGTTGATTTTTAACGAGTTTTATTCATTTAAAAACTGCTGGCTGCACAACAAATTTCCCTGTGGGGACCAATGAAGTTTGAATCAAATATAATTGTTATTGTTATTGCTATGTGGAATTGATTGAATTGTGTCTCTCCTCTCCCCACCCAGAGCTAAGACCATCAGGAACAAGGCCTCGGTCAACCTGGAGCTGACAGCAGAACAGTGGAAGAAGAAGTACGAGAAGGAGAAGGAGAAGAACAGGGTGATGAAGGAGACGGTCCAGAGACTGGAGGCTGAGCTGAACCAATGGAGAAACGGGGAGGCCTCCCACGGAACAGGCACGTCAAGTAGCACACACACACACACACACACACACACACACACACACACACACGGAGCACCAATACACAGGTATACACTCACACACAATAAATAGCCCGATCACTAGAAATAGATGTCCATTTTGGGCGCTGGAAAAGGTCCTGAGAAAGTTGATATCCGCCTTCCTGTTGCCTAGCACTGGGACCCGTGATGGTCAGACCACTGTGCTGTTGCACTGGGACCAGTGATGCTCAGACCACTGTGCTGTTGCACTGGGACCAGTGATGCTCAGACCACTTTGCTGTTGCACTGGGACCCGTGATGCTCAGACCACTTTGCTGTTGCACAGCACTGGGACCCGTGATGGTCAGACCACTGCGCTACGCTCTTGATGATACTTGATGGTATGAGGTCTGTTGGTTTGCAGAGCCTTCCCCAAACCATAGTCCTAACCTTAACCACTCAAAATGAATGCCTTAACTTTTAACCTTTGAGTTGTTTATTTTTAAACCGCGTAACCCTGTGGAATTAACCCTGTAGCCACGCGGAATTAACCCAAGAATCATGGGCGCGGTACAGGCAAATGGCTGGGTTTTGATGAATAAATAAGTTGTAGGTGTGTTGACGCTTGACACTCACTGGCCAATCAGAACGTGCTCCATGGGTAAATATGTGTTTGCTTCAAGTTGTGTATTTACGGTCTTTGGTGTATTGCCTTGGAATCAACTCCAATGTTAGTCCATTATAGTGTGTTAAACAGCTTACAGAAACAAAATAACAAAATGTAGACCTATCCCATCTTTGGTACGTGTTAAATTTAACCTGTTTGCATTCCACATTGTTCTAAGTAATTGCATAGCTTCAATATGTAAATATATACATAGCATTCACACTGATATAGGAGGCTAGGTCTACAAAGCATTCACACTGATATAGGAGGCTAGGTCTACAAAGCATTCATACTGATATAGGAGGCTAGGTCTACATAGCATTCACACTGATATAGGGGCTAGGTCTACATAGCATTCATACTGATATAGGGGCTAGGTCTACATAGCATTCATACTGATATAGGGGCTAGGTCTACATAGCATTCATACTGATATAGGGGCTAGGTCTACACAGCATTCATACTGATATAGGGGCTAGGTCTACACAGCATTCATACTGATATAGGGGCTAGGTCTACATAGCATTCACACTGATATAGGGGCTAGGTCTACAAAGCTTTCACACTGATATAGGGGCTTGGTCTACAAAGCATTCATACTGATATAGGGGGCTTGGTCTACAAAGCATTCATACTGATATAGGGGGCTAGGTCTACATAGCATTCACACGGATATAGGGGCTAGGTCTACATAGCATTCACACTGATATAGGGGCTAGGTCTACATAGCATTCATACTGATATAGGGGCTAGGTCATACATAGCATTCACACTGATATAGGGGCTAGGTCTACATAGCATTCACACTGATATAGGGGCTAGGTCTACATAGCATTAACACTGATATAGGGGCTAGGTCTACATAGCATTCATACTGATATAGGGGGCTAGGTCTACATAGCATTAATACTGATATAGGGGCTAGGTCTACATAGCATTAACACTGATATAGGGGCTAGGTCTACATAGCATTCACACTGATATAGGGGCTAGGTCTACATAGCATTCATACTGATATAGGGGCTAGGTCTACTGTAAATTCCATTATTGCTGAGCATGGACATTCCCGAACATGGTCAATAAGCGAGATTACATTCATGATTGACACGACCTGAGAAGAGAGCCAATAGAAACAAAACAAAACAACTTGCTTTAATAGGCTCTGACTAAATACACTTACAGGCACCATTATAGCTCCCCGTGGGCATATAATAACAAACTGGGAATGTCAGCTCACTGTTTTGCGCCTCTCAGACATGAGACACATCTTTTAATAAAGCTAAATGGGGGTGGGGGGACTTAGTTTGTTATGTTTCTAAATAGGAAGTATACAGGCAACAAAAGCACGTCTCTTGTGTTCCACAACTGGAAAGTCTGCGTTTCCTCTGTCAAAATTCAAGCCATAATCAACTGCTTTACCTCCTAAACCAGCTTTTGGTTGGTCTTAAATATCCCTACCTGAGCTGCCTGAAATTAGCACGTTGGATCACATTTTTAAGGAAACACCTAAGATATTTCCAACCCTCCCATCTAAGCGCAAGTGACCTGATGTACAGAACAACACTGGTAAATTACCAATCCTTGCGCACAACGATGGCTTTAACAGGTCAACATTGACAATGAATGTGCGTTTGACACTTGCGCTACACTTACAGGCACCATTATAGCTCCCCGATATAATAACAAACTGGGAAGTCAGTCACTGTTTTGCGCCTTCTCAGACATGAGACACATCTTTTAATAAAGCCGTAACACCAGCCGAAAATAAGAGTTTTATGCGTTCTTATATTTTAGTGATCCACAGAGCAGAGACCTGTCAGTCAATCCACAGAGCAGAGACCTGTCAGTCAATCCACAGAGCAGAGACCTGTCAGTCAATCCACAGAGTAGAGAACCGTCAGTTAATCCACAGAGCAGAGACCTGTCAGTTAATCCACAGAGCAGAGACCTGTCAGTCAATCCACAGAGTAGAGACCTGTCAGTCAATCCACAGAGTAGAGACCTGTCAGTTAATCCACAGAGCAGAGACCTGTCAGTTAATCCACAGAGTAGAGACCTGTCAGTTAATCCACAGAGCAGAGACCTGTCAGTAATCCACAGAGTAGAGACCTGTCAGTCAATCCACAGAGTAGAGACCTGTCAGTTAATCCACAGAGTAGAGACCCGTCAGTTAATCCACAGAGCAGAGACCTGTCAGTTAATCCACAGAGCAGAGACCTGTCAGTCAATCCACAGAGTAGAGACCTGTCAGTCAATCCACAGAGTAGACCTGTCAGTCAATCCACAGAGTAGAGACCTGTCAGTCAATCCACAGAGCAGACCTGTCAGTCAATCCACAGAGTAGAGACCTGTCAGTCAATCCACAGAGCAGAGACGTGTCAGTCAATCCACAGAGTAGAGACCTGTCAGCCAATCCACAGAGCAGAGACCTGTCAGTAATCCACAGAGTAGAGACCTGTCAGTTAATCCACAGAGTAGAGACCCGTCAGTTAATCCACAGAGCAGAGACCTGTCAGTTAATCCACAGAGCAGAGACCTGTCAGTCAATCCACAGAGTAGAGACCTGTCAGTCAATCCACAGAGTAGAGACCTGTCAGTTAATCCACAGAGCAGAGACCTGTCAGTTAATCCACAGAGTAGAGACCTGTCAGTTAATCCACAGAGCAGAGACCTGTCAGTAATCCACAGAGTAGAGACCTGTCAGTTAATCCACAGAGTAGAGACCCGTCAGTTAATCCACAGAGCAGAGACCTGTCAGTTAATCCACAGAGCAGAGACCTGTCAGTCAATCCACAGAGTAGAGACCTGTCAGTCAATCCACAGAGCAGAGACCTGTCAGTTAATCCACAGAGTAGAGACCTGTCAGTCAATCCACAGAGTAGAGACCTGTCAGTCAATCCACAGAGCAGAGACCTGTCAGTCAATCCACAGAGTAGAGACCTGTCAGTTAATCCACAGAGTAGAGACCTGTCAGTTAATCCACAGAGAAGACCTGTCAGTTAATCCACAGAGCAGAGACCTGTCAGTTAATCCACAGAGTAGAGACCTGTCAGTTAATCCACAGGGCAGAGACCTGTCAGTTAATCCACAGAGCAGAGACCTGTCAATTAATCCACAGGGTAGAGACCTGTCTGTTAATCCACAGGGCAGACCTGTCAGTAATCCACAGAACAGAGACCTGTCAGTAATCCACAGAGCAGAGACCTGTCAGTAATCCACAGAGCAGAGACCTGTCAGTTAATCCACAGAGCAGACCTGTCAATTAATCCACAGGGCAGAGACCTGTCAATTAATCCACAGAGCAGAGCCCTGTCAGTTAATCCACAGAGCAGACCTGTCAGTTAATCCACAGGGCAGAGACCTGTCTGTTAATCCACAGGGCAGACCTGTCAGTAATCCACAGAACAGAGACCTGTCAGTAATCCACAGAGCAGAGACCTGTCAATTAATCCACAGGGCAGAGACCTGTCAGTTAATCCACAGAACAGAGACCTGTCAGTTAATCCACAGAGCAGAGACCTGTCAGTTAATCCACAGGGCAGAGACCTGTCCTTTAATCCACAGGGCAGACCTGTCAGTAATCCACAGAACAGAGACCTGCCAGTAATCCACAGAGCAGAGACCTGTCAGTTAATCCACAGGGCAGAGACCTGTCAGTAATCCACAGGGCAGACCTGTCAGTATTCCACAGAGCAGAGACCTGTCAATTAATCCACAGGGCAGAGACC